>NW_012119821.1:1861905-1883717 GCF_000951035.1 Colobus angolensis palliatus | reverse complement strand
GACATAGGCATGGACAAGGACTTCATGTCTAAAACACCAAAAGCAATGGCAACAAAAGCCAAAATTGACAAATGGGATATAATTAAACTAAAGAGCTTCTGCACAGCAAAAGAAACTACCATCAGAGTGAACAGGCAACCTACAGAAGCCACAGTATTTTCAACTATAAAAGGGGAATTACAGTAACCTCCGCATAGCTAATTGGGGAGGTTAAATTAAATCTGTTTAAAGCTTCCATTTCCTGGGGAAAATATAAACATTGCGTGATGTACATTTCTGAAGATACTTATCTGGGGCTCAGATGTAGTTTATCATCAATAAATGATCAAATGTCGGTACTTCGTCCACTATATTTAACAGCTATTAATGAAAAGTAGTTTCAAAAACCACAATTACTTTTGCACCAGCCTAATATATATTAGTAATTTGATCTTAGTTGTGGCACTTCAGAGGAAAAAAAACACATAATTTTTATGTCTCCAAATATCATTCTCCAGCAATAGAATACATTCAGGAGACTTAAAGAATCAAAATGTTTGATTTTCTTTTTCATCAAACATCAAACTGGTCTGAAGAAATGGCAGTTGTATTGTAACATTTTCAGCATAATTTAAATAGCATAACTTCAACTCACTGAGGAGAAATACAGTCTGTTTGGTGACATCTGAATTATACACAAATTTTAGTAAATGAAAACTTTAAAATGTTTAGTTTACAAAAATAACCCTAAAATAGTGATTTTGAAAGTTTGTTCCCTGCTGGTGATGGGCGAAGGACTGGTTTGGAGAACATCACCAATTTTGTCTGTTTTATATAATATATTGGCCTTTCTAGTCTAATTTCAATTAAAATAAACTAGCATTTCACACATATAAAACAGGATTATCACTTTATATTCTATTTGTTTTAAGCATTGTGTAGGTTAGTGTTTTCATTTTCCAATGTTTTGTTTGTTTTAAGACACGGTTTGTACTAATTTCCAGTTTAATTGCATTTTGGCCAGCAATTGCAACTTGTATAATTTTACCTCCTAGAGTTTGAGGTTTTTAATTAATAACTGCTATAAATGTTTCATGAATGTTTAAAATGTTTGTTCTCTGGCAGAATACAAATATCATATATGTTGAATCAAAATTACATTATTCAGATGCTCTCCATCCTTATTTGTATTTTGTTCACTTGTTCTCTGAAGGACTAAAGATGAAATAGTAAAGCACAAGTTTCAAATAATCAGCCACATATAGAAGTTTCTTGTTTTCCCGTGCAGTTACCCATGCATTCAATGTTATTTTTAAAATTAATCACCAGCATTTAAAAGCCAGGGGATTTTATATAACATTCTGATTTCTAACTTCCTTTGAAAAATTAGAAAATCTGCTAAATCTGTGTCTTCATTGCCACACAGAAATGTTTGAGTAGAGCTAAGTGTTTGGCCTCTTGTGGTGGTACATTCACTCCCCATTTGACACGGACTTATCTTATTGTCTGAGACTGAGGACTCTGGTCTTGAATGTGAGTTGCCATTTACCTTTGTTCTTGCTCTCTTGTACTACTTTTGATAGAACAGAGGAAACTGAAAAAATAGTTAACCACTGGGAGTATTAAGTCAAAAGATAGGCTGAAAAGACATTGCATTTAAGGGAAAACATTTAAAATCTTGAATTAATCATTCTTTATTCATTTACATTATGTGTTTGGCCACCGTAGGAAAATAAATTTGTAATTCCTGTAACAATATCTGTCAATTTCTTATATTTTAAATCCACTTTATTGAAGTATAAGTAAATGGGTCCATGTAAAGTGTACAATTTGCTGATAGACATACCTAAAACCACCTGTGCTGTATAAATCTGTGAAAATAAGATCTCATTCAAGATACACAACATTTTCAATATTACCCAAGGTTTCCTGGTGCCTTTCTGCAGTCTGTCACTTCTTCCCCTTCCTTCACCCCAGACAATCACCTACCTATTTTTTGTCACTATAGATTAATTTTCAGTTTTAAAAATTTCAAATAAATGAGATTGTATATGATGCACTCTTTTTGGGCCTAGCTTTTTTTCATGCAAGATATTGATTTTGAGATCCAGCCACATTTTTTTCTTGTATCAATAATGCTTTTATTTTTATCGCTGAGAAATGTGCCATTTCTTGGACATATAAAAATGATTTTATCCCTAGTTATAGGATATTATTCCCATTTTAAAAGATACTACAAATAAAGTTATGAACATTCATGTACAAGCTTTCGTGTGAACATCTGGTTTTATTTCTTTTGGGTAGAACGGCTGGGCTTTATTGTAGGTGTATGTTTAAGGTTTTCAGAAACTGACAATTATTCAAAGTGGTTGTATGCTGTTACATTCTCATAACAGCATATGAGTGGCACATGCTCCCTATTCTCACCAGCAGTTGATACTGTGTTTACAATTTTAGCCGTTCTCTAGGTGTATACTCATATCTCATAGTGGTTTTAATTTCTCTGACAAATGATGTTGGGCATCTTTTTGTTGAGTGTCTTTGTGTGTATTAGCACATATCTGCTCAGATCTTTTGCCCATGTTTGTTTTTTGCTTCTTATGGTTGTCATAAAACTTATGTGTGCAAAACACAAGATCGTTGTTAGACATATGAATTGTGAATATTTTCTCCTATTCTATGACTTGCCTTTTCATCTCATATTTATATTTTTGCTTTTTATGTTTACACACCATGTAAATATAAAATGTTTATGACTCACATGTTTATGAATCTCATATCTCAACTGTGAACCATACCTTTATTAGCATAAGAAAACCCTGTTGCTATCATTTTACTATTCTTATAACAAATACTCAGTTTCTACTGTTTGATTGGTGTTGTTCTTAACATTCAGGCTTTATATATTTTAGAAACTTCATAAAATTGAATCTTATTTTTTAACACAGTATAAAAACATTTGCCTTCCCATAGTAGTTTAAATCATTACACTCATTGTCATGATTAATACTGGCTCTTTTTTATGTAATCCTCTAAAAATTTTGTTGAATCAATATTCTTTTGTTCTTCTTTCTTTACTGATTTGAGAGACATCCTAAAATCTAGACTTTTGTTTTAAAAAATACACTATAATCTAATGTCTCAATTTTTTCAAATATTGAGAATGGAATACTAGCTATTAAAACCATGAATCTCTTTTCTATTATAGGGCGAAGCAACTTTTCTTCATTCTGTGTTAATGCCTTTTTCTTATTATAATCCATACTTTCACACTTAGATTATTGTTACCAAATTATTTTATTCTAGGTATCTCTCAATACCTATAATTTATCTTCCACACGTTTTACTAATCTGATAGACTAATAACCATTTGTGTTAAGTGCTGTTTATAAAATTGTTTTTGCAACATTTATTCGAGGTTAAATGTTTATTCTCATTTAATGATGTACTTTGATATCGGTGTGTGTGCATGTGGGTGTTTAAGGAAGTATATATTGAGGTAATACTTTGCATATTTGATTATCTGTAAGAGACATTTTATTGCATTCACACATTAATTATAGCTTACCTATGCATAGAATTATTAGGTTTCAGACTTACCTTTAAAGGGATGTCTCTTTATTGTCTTCTTTCATTGTACATAAAAAAATGCTGAGAAATGTTTCCAATGTAAAAATTATATTTCATGCTTTGCTGCATTTTTTTTGGTGTTTGACATTTAGATAGTGCATGTGGATATGTGGATATATTAATTTTAATAATATTGTATGATGCTGATTGAACAATTTCAAATTAAATGTGTCTTCAGCAAGTGTTCAGCAATCAAGTGTTCTTACTTTTGAGTAATCATTACTCTGGTTTCTTCCCTTGATCTCATCTGCCATTGGAAATGCAAAAAAAACAAACCACTTTAAGACATCTAGCAGAGCTGATTTATTATATTTTACCTTTTGTGTAACATCTTTCTCGCTTTCATCTGACAAAACAGAGATGTTATTACTTGGGTACAGCACATTGGTAAATAATACAGTCAATCAAAATGATAGACATTTCAGAGTTTGAAGTTGCTCACTCTAGATGGCAATTATATCTAAATTCTATATGTTGCAAAGACTTTTATCTTGCAAGGAGGGTTTATGATCTGGAATAACATTTTTCCTGCAGCTGCAAAAGAGAGGGATAAATTTTCTACTTATGCAGATATCTCCTTCAGCATAGTTAGTTGAACCTACAGATTTTAACACTAAGTGCTGAAATTCCATTAACACTGGGAGGAAAAGAGATATCCAAGGAGCTAAAAACTTAGAATAAATAACAGGTCAAAGTAAGATTATTAAAAAACAGAATATGGGACATGTAATGCTTTGTACTTACACATTTTCAGAAATACTGGTAATGTCTAGGCTGACTCATTATGTCTCTTCATTTATATATTTTTTCACAATTTCATTTTGTCTACATTCTGAGAGTTTAAAAGTTTATCCTACATATCATCCCCCGATTCACTGTCAATTCTAATGTTGCCTTTAGCTGTTACAGTCACTTCTAATACTATTCAGCTTAATTTTCATTTCTGCTTCTATCCTGGTTCTAGTTAGTTTTTTTTTTGTAACATGACTTCTCTTAACATTTTTCATCTTTTATAGTGTATACTTTCATATGAAAGTTTTTATTCTCTTCATTGAGTGCTATGTTCTCTTTTTACATCATAGAATCTCTACATAATCCATGATGGTCATGTCTAAAAAACAGGATAGACCTATATACAGAGGTAGTATTTTTTTTTATTTTTATTTTTATTTTTTATTTTTTGATGGAGTCTCGCTCTTTCCCCCAGGCTGGAGTGCAGTGGCGCTATCTGGGCTCACTGCAAGCTCCACCTCCCAGGTTCGCGCCATTCTCCTGCCTCAGCCTCCGAGCTGGTACCATATGGCCACCACTATGCCCGGCTAATTTTCTGTATTTTTAGTAGAGACAGGGTTTCACCGTGTAAGTCAGGATGATCTCGATCTCCTGACCTCATGCCACCCGCCTCGGCCTCCCAAAGTGCTGGGATTACAGGCATGAGCTGCCGCAGCCGGCCCAGAGGTAGTATTTGTTAATAGACTAGATTGTTAGTTTTACCTTGTCCCCTCCTGCCTTTTCATCTGTGAATTAATGCAGGCCTCCTTTCCTACAGGACAGAGAGATGTTTACTCTCCCATGCCAAGCTTTTTTCCTAGTGTGATTCTGGAGACTGCAAAAGGATCCTCTCTTACCCCTGCACCCTTGTCATCTGTTCCCATTAGGCTATTCATGTTGTGTCTGGAATTGGTTCCTTCTGGTGGGTTCTTGGTCTTGCTACTTCAAGAAAGAAGCCGCGGACCCTTGCAGTGTTACAGTTCTCAGAGATGGTGTGTCCGGCGTTTGTTCCTTCCAGTGGGTTCGTGGTCTCGCTTGACTTCAGGAGTGAAGCTGCAGACCTTCGCGGTGAGTGTTACAGCTCTTAAGGGTGGCTGTGTCCGAGTTGTTTGTTCCTCCCAGTGGGTTCCTGGTCTTGCTGACTTCAGCAGTGAAGCCACAGCCCTTTGCAGTGATTGTTACAGCTCATAAAGGTAGTGCAGACCCAAAGAGTGAGCATCAGCAAGATTTATTGTGAGGAGCAAAAGAACAAAGCTTCCAGGCCATTAAAGGGAACCAGAGCCTGTTGAAGCTGCTGGTTCCATGGCCAGCTTTTATTCCCTTATATGGCCCCACCCACATACTGCTGATTTGTCCATTTTACCAAGCACTGATTGGTCCATTTTACAGAGTGCTGATTGGTCTGTTTTTATAGAATGCTGATTGGTGCATTTACAAACCTTTAGACACAGAGCGCTAATTGGTGAGTTTTTACAGAGTGCTGATTGGTGCATTTACAATTCTTTAGCTAGACACAGAGGTCTGATTCGTGCATTTTTACAGAGTTCTGATTGGTGTGTTTACAAACCTTTAACTAGACACAGAGCACTGATTGGTGCGTTTTTACAGAGTGCTGATTGGTGCGTTTACAAACCTTTAGCTAGACACAGAGCACTGGTTGGTGTGTTTACAATCATTTAGCTAGACAGAAAAGTTCTCCAAGTCCCCACCTGACCCAGAAGCCCAGCTGGCTTCACCTCCCACAACCACCGCCAAGTGAAGCCTTTGGAAGCATATAAAGGCAGCAGACATCTTATTCAAGAATTTGTCCCGTAATGCACCATTACACCATTACACATGTCACATGCAGAATATCAAACAAAAATCCATGAAACTCTCTAGTAGGCAATGATTCAAAGCAATTAAGTTTAGATTGTTTTGGAGACAAATAGACTCATTAGATAATTTTTTTCTTGCCGAAAAGAACAAGGGATGTAAAAATTATCTTCGTGGATCAGAAATGGACCTTAATGGCATGTAATGAGAATTTGGTTTGTAAAAAAAACTTTTATTGCAGTTGTCTGAAGAAATAAATGGTGATATGTATTGTTAATCTATATAAGTATACCACATAGGACATAATCAGGAGATGCTGTAAATTTGGAAAACTGTTAGCATTGCCAGATGCTATGTGACACCTTTCTAGAAAGTATGATATAGAGACAGTTAGTTGCCTTGCAAAGATCTTGAGTGACTCTTACTGTCTTTCTGCTCACTCCACCACCTGTGTCTCCCCTGCCCCTTCTGTTACCTATTTCCACAATGACGTGTGTGCTGCTTCTGTATTCCTGCCTTGTCTGGAATCAGAGTCTATAACAGTTGCTAGAAAAGATGGTAATCCAATAATATTGAGACTACTTAATTACCCAAGAGTGGTTTGCTCAGTGTAATGGTCATAGACGTAAGTAGTAACCTAAGCTGTGTGTGGCCCTCAGAAATGTTGTTGCAAATCCCAGATTATTGACTAGACTTTTTCCTGGTTACACTTAGCAAACACTGGCAGTAGCCATCCAGAAAATAACAGCAGCAGACATTTGCTTCAGTAAATATAGAAGGCTGGTGCTGGAAAGGATCTAACAGTTCATCTGGTTCTTTCCCTTTATTTTGCAAATGAGGAAACTGGAACCCTGGCAGGTGAAGTGTCCTCCCCAAGATCAAATGTGAGCTTAATGGTACATTCTGGACCAAATCCACACTCCTTGTTCTAGTCCAGTGCTCTTCCATTTTACCATACTTTGTTTTTGCTGGGAAAATCCATATGAGGAAAGGTAATAAAAATTGTCTTGAATGTTAAAAGGTGCTACAGTTTTTTGGGGGAAAATAACTGAGCAGAAAGTTAAGAGAAAGAATTTCTTCCGTGGAGATTTTAGGAGCAGAAATGAAAGGCAAGAAGATGAATCTTTGTTCTCATCTCAGGTTTTAAAGTCTCTTTCTTATTTCTGATTAAGTGTCTAGAGGATTTGTTAAAGCATAATGTAACCCTAACCCTCTTGTAGCACCTTTATTGTTTAAGAGAACAATCATCTCATTCTTGACATGGCAAATGTCAATTTTTGTTTTAAGCAATCCAGTAGTTTTAGCCACTAATTGGATCTTCCACCTCTTATCTTAGCCTATTATAAATATTTTATAAATATTGTTTAAATTATCTTTGGAAGTTGACAGAAAACAAATACATGTACTGATTTAAAGCTCATATTTCATTATTTGGATTTCTCTAAGATTATTATTTTCATTTTTGGATTGAAAAATCTTCATCGACTCTTGGCTTCATTAGGACAGATGTTAAAGCCTCTAATCCTGATATAAATGTCTTTAAATATTAATTTCTTAATTTTTAAAAAAAGCTAATGGGGTAGTAGAGGGAAGATAGAATTTGTCTTAGTTTATATGATAAGGAAAAAATGAAATGTTTGTTCTAACCACTTCTGAATGAAAGAGAAAGAAGTGTTGCCTTCTGCTAATGTACTTACCAAAAGTTCATTATATGGACTTTAATATGTTTTAATATTGGTCATTAATATACTTCTGTATTAATCGGTTCTATAATTTAAATGAGAAGAAGTTTTGAGAAGAATTCCAAATGAAGATGGTTCCCCCTCCCCTACCCCAAGGATTTTTTCTTCACCCATAAAGGTCTCTGGAGTCTAAGGCTTTGACCATTTGACTAAATGACCCTTGGAAGAGCACAGGCTAGAAACTCATGTGGGGATAAAATTCAAGCCAGAGACAGGCAAAATTTCAGTCTTTCGAACTGTATTATCTAATGAGAATGTAAGAGGAAAATGTCTGAGTTTAGGTCATTGTCCTGTGAGCTGAGACCCTGGGTTTCAGTTTTGTTTCTGTGTGAGCTCCGGCAGATGAATGAACCTCTCTGGTCCTTTGTTTTTCATCTGACAAATGAGTTAACAGTGTTGTTCTATATGCTTTTTGAGGAGACGTAAGGTATTTGACAATCTTTGAAAAAAGTAAAAAGATCTTTGCCACTATGAAGTGGTGTTCTGTACGAATTCATGCTCTGAGTGTCATTTCTTTGTCAAGAGGATCTGACTCCTCTTTTCATGGGAATCATACCTGGTGGGCTGACTTCTCCATCTCCTTTCTGTGCACATTTGTGATCCTTTTATTTTTAGATGCATGTTTTATAGTATTTGCTAATTGGACATGGCTAATAAACCTGCAAAGCAGTGTTCTGAACTTACTATCAAATGAATTATCAAACTACCTCAAAATTTGGAGGCAAAAAACAGGGTATATTCTCAAACTCAACGTTCAAGAAGGCTTGAATATTTCCAGTGAATGGTTGTCCTTATTCAAATTAGATACAAGCCCTTGGCCAAAGGATTACATTCTGGATTCCAGAGGTTTTTCATTAAGAAGTTATCAGAAGTTTTTGGTACTCTCCATCATTTTTCCTGACATGTGTGGGAATTCTTTAATTCAGTGGTCCCCAGCCTTTTTGAAAGCAGGGACCTGTTTCATGGAAGACAATTTTTCCACAGATGGGGATGGAGTAATGGTTTTGGGATAATTCAGGTGCGTGACATTTATTGTGCACTTTATTTCTATTTTTATTACACTGTAATATATAATGAAATAATTAAACAACTCACCATAATGTAGAATCAGTGAGAACCCTGAGGTTTATTTCCTGCAACTAGATGGTCCTATTTAAGGATGATGGGAGACAGTGACAGATCATCAGGCATTAGATTCTCATAAGGAGCATGCAAACTAGATCCCTCATATGTGCATTAGGGTTTGAGATCCTATGAAAATGTAATGCTGCTGATCTTACAGGGGGTAAAGCTGAGGTGGTAATGCAGGTAATGGACAGGTACTGGTCCATGGCCCAGGGTTTGGGGACCTTTGCTTTAATTAGCATTATTGTGAGAGTGCCTATGGGGAGGTGGGCCCAGGATTACCCAGGCAAACCCCTTTTGATGATTTTTTTTTTCTTTGAGATGATGATATGGTTAGACTGTGTCCCCACCCAAATCTCTTCTTGAATTATAGTTCCCATAACTCCTACATGTTGTGAGAGGGACCTGGTTGGAGATAATTGAATCATGGGGGTGGTTTCTACCGTGCTGTTCCTGTGGTAGTGATTAAGTCTCATGAGATCTGATGGTTTTATAAGGGATTTCCCTTTTCACTTGACTCTCTTTTATTTCTCTCTTGCCTGCCTCCGTGTGAGACGTGCCTTTCACCTTCCACCATGATTGTGAAGCCTCCCCAGTCATGTGGATCTGTGAGTCCATTAAACCTCGTTTTCTTTATAAATGACCCAGTCTCGGGTATGTCTTTATCAGCAGTGTGAAAACAAACTAATACAGAGGAATTCAAGAGAAGGAGATGGAGAGCACAGACAGAGGATGCAGGAGAGGTGATGCTTGTGAATGCCCAGTGGGAGACTTGCTGGGCAGGGATGGCACACACTGGTTACTCGAGGCAAGAATAAAGAAAGTGACTTTTGGCCTCAGTGTGCAGAGGAGGCCAGGAAGTGTTCTTCCAAATCTAAGTATTTCAGAGCTTTTGATTTTTCTCTGTAGGACTTGATCCATGAAAGCCAAATAAGGTGATGTGAGATCTCTAACCCCCTCAAAGAAAATACAGTGAGAGAAATGAGTTATATCTTATCTCTTTTATACATTTTCAGTCTCCTCTTTTGCACCTGGAAGAGCATTAGTACTCCAAATGGCAGGTTGAGCTTCTGTGGAAAGGCTGATAGACATACAAGAAGTTAGAATTCACGTAAGATACTTGGGATTGTTTCAGTTTGGAGTTCTTAAATATGTGAAAACAAAATAAACTTGAGAGGTAACAGCAGGTTGAATTTAATTAATTTTTCCAGCAATGACTGGGGTAGGTCACATTGTGTACTCTGGTGAAACAGAGTATGGGAAGGCTCCGCATGGAGGGAGGTGGCCTGTGAGTTTTATCATCTGAAACAGGAACTAAACTGAAGTGAAGGCTCTTCTGCTTTCCAGGAAAGACAAAACACTTAAATTAACTTGTAACCTCTCTTTGCCTTTTTATGACCTGTCAAAGATGAGCTGTGCCTCACTTGGGGCTCACCTCAGTAGTCTGTAATCACCAATTCCCAACTCTCCCTTTCATTCTACTTAGGGTTTCCAATCATTCTTAGACAAGGTCTCCATTAGCTGGGTGCAGGATCTTCCCACATAAGCACAGAGATTAAATTATCTGGGTTTTGGTTTGCCAACTTGGTAAGTGAATAGTCTCATCTGCTTTTATTTTATCATGATTTGAAATCCTGACGATTACCAGTATATTTAGTCTTCAGGAAATCTGGGTTGTATGGGAAAGAACACTGAACTAGAAATGAGGGATCTGAATTTTGCCTTAGTTCTCACATACGCTTGTGAGTTACTTAATTTCTTGAGGTGTAGTTTCTCATCTCTAGAGTGGGAATATAATGATAATGCTAATAATAGATAGACTTAGCACCTTATATGTATTAATCCATTTAATTCTCACAACTCTGTGAGACAGGTATTATTATTATCATTAACTCTGTGTCACAGATGAGGAAACTAAGGCACGGATAGATGGCTGCTGCTTATTCCCAAGGCCATGTGGCTAGTTTATGGCCAAACAGGATTTGAATCTAGCAAACTGACTCCACAGTGTTTTAACCTTAATCATTGTTCTACTATTTCCAGAGAGCACACCTAATCATTCTGCCTACCTAGTAGCAAGGATCAAGTTAACATACTTGGAGAAATGATTTTCTTAGAAATGACCTAGAAACTTTTTGAATACTGTGAGGAAAAAGAGCTCCCAAATTACCTTCAGATGAGAGTACAAGGGAAGGTTAAAACAAAAGAAAAAAAAAAAATAGCCCCAGCTTTGCTGTCTGTAGTTGTGTGAGTGTGTGCTTAAAAAGGAAAGATAGGTGAGTAGTCAAGGGGTGAAGGAAAGGGAAGAATGTGGGAAATAATAATACCCTATAATGTTATATATTGGATAGAGGCTTCTTTCTAGCTCATTTGAATAGTAACTGGGTACCTATTAAATGTTTGTTAGTTGGCCAGGTGTGGTGGCTTGCACCTGTAATCTCAGTACTTTGGGAGTCCTAGGCAGCAGGATCACTTGAGCCCAGGAGTTTCAGACCAGCCTGGGCAACGTAGTGAGGCCTCATTTCTACAAAAAAGTTAAAAAACAATTAGCCAAATGTGGTGGCGTATGTCTGTAATCCAGCTACTCAGAAGGCTGAAGTTGAAGGATCACCTGGGCCTGGGAGGTCAAGGCTGCGGTGAGCCCTGACGGTGTCACTGCACTCCATCTTGGGCAACAAAGCAAGACCCAGTCTCAAAAACAACAACAACAACAACAACAAAAGTGTTAAACTGCAAATAATCAGAGGCCTAACCAAAGTAATAGGGAGATCATTTTAAAAAGGGGTTGTTTTCATATGTGACAAGAAAGAAATCTGGAGGAACAAAACAAGAAACCAACCTTTGTGAGTTGAGGACTCAGCTAAGTCATCGAGCCCCTGAAGCTTTCCATCTCTTAGTTCTGCCCTCCTTGGCTTGGTGGTTACATCACCACTCATGTTCATATCACATCTGCAACAATTCCAAGGTTCATGGGTCAGATGACAATCTCCACAGTGGAGGGAAAAAAACACATATTCCACACATATTCCAGTATGTCTCTTTATTAATGGCAGGAACCTTGCTTAAAACACACCCTGAAAGAGTAAAATGGCAGTGTCAGATAATACGTATAAGCTTCACTTTAGAAGGAACTGGCAACTTGTTTTCCAAGGTGGTTGCTCCATTTTACATTTCCACCAAGTGTAGGCAGGTTCCAGTGGTTCCTCATTCTCTCCAAAACTTTGGTCAGTGTTTTGGGTTTGAGGCATTCTAAATAGGTGTGCAGTGGGGTTTCATGAGTTTAAGTTGCATTTCTTTAATGACTGATGACATTGAGCTTACTTGTTCGCCTTTTTATAACCTGGGTTGTTCATTTTCTTGTGTTTTGAAAGTTCTTTATCTCTGTATACAAGACTTCTACCAAATATGTGATTTGCAAATATTTTCTTCCAGTTCATGGCTTGTCTTTTCCCTCTCTCAAGAGCATTTTTCAGAGACCAGAAATTTTTCATTTTGATAAAGACAAATTTATCTACATTTTCTTCTATGCATCATACTTTTCATTTTGTATCTAAGAAATCTTTCTCTAACTCACATTTACAAGGATTTTCTGCTAGGTTTCCTTCCACAGTTCTTATTGGCTTTGGGTTTATAATAGGTCAAATTAATTTTTAGCTAATTTGTGTATAGAGTGAGAGCTGTGGATCAAAGTGGAAAGGTTCCAAAGTTTTCATGGTAGATTAGAAGTTGAAGACCTAAATCATTTCTCTCAGCAATGCTTTGCAGTTGTCAGTGTATGCATCTGGCACATCTCTTGTCATATGTATCTTTAACGATTTCATAGTTTTGAATGCTATTGTAAATAGTATTTTTAAATTTCAATTCCTGATTGCTGATTTTTGTATATTGATCTTGTATCCTCCCACCTTGTTAAACTCATCAGTTCTAAGAGATTAAAAAATAGATTTCTTGGGATATTTTATAGAATCCATTCAGTTTATCTTTGAAAAATACTATTTTATATATTATTTTCCAGCCTGGATAAGTTTCATATATTTTTCTCTTATTGCATTGGCTAGAACCCCCAATATGATTTTGAAGAGAAGTGGTAAGAGTAGGCATTGTTCTCTTTTTCCTGATCTTAAAGAAAAAGCATTCAGTCTGTAAATAATAACTGGGATGTTAGCTACAGGCTTTTCATAGATTCTTTTTACTGGTTGAGGAGGTTCCCTTTTATTCTTAGTTTGCTGAAAGTTTTTATCAAAAAAGATTTTGTATTTTGTTGAATGCTTTATCTGCATCTCTTGAGATGATCATTTAATTTTTCTTTTTTAGTCTGTTAACATGGTGAATTATATTGATTTTGAATGTATAACCAGACTTGAGGCTTTAGAATAAATTCCACTGGTTATAATATGTTCTTTTAAAATATGATTTTGGATTTGATTAAACTGTTCATTTTTTTTACATCTAAGTTTATGAGGCATGTTTGGTCTTTAGTTTTCTTCTATCTTTTTATTTATTTATTTTTGGGGTTTTGTTTTGGTGTCAGGCTAACACTGGCCTCATAGAAATATTTATAAATAATTTCATCCTTGTCAATGTTCTTAAATAGTTTGTTTAAAATTGGCATTATGTCTTCCCCAAATGTTTGACATAATTCACTCCTTCTCCCTGTTACGGGGATCTTGTTATCACAGTCTCAAAAATCAGTGTCTCTTCTTCCCATGGAGCGAAATGAATGCGAAGAGGAGGAAAGGAGGGTTAAGAGATTTTCCAATTCGACACACTCCTGGAGATAGGAAATGTTAAGGTATGTGAAAAATCCTTGTCCCAGTGGAATTCAATATTTCTAATAGTTGTAGTCATAGCAGACTAGAAAAAAACATGACAGATGTTCTTATTCTAATGCTTAGCTTTAGTAAATGATTGGGGTTTTGTTTTGTTTCCTACTTTTTCAAGACAAGCTTTTTTTCTTAAGTACATTATCCATTGGAACAAACATTGTCACACATTAGACTTGTGGAATAATTTATTTTCATTGGGTCAGCCATTTGGTGCCAAACCAAAAGCACTTCTCTTAGAAGAAGAGAATATTTGGAGAATATTTGGGGCCAAACTGTAGAATTGATTGCATTTTCTTTAGATGTCTTCCTGCAACATTATTTGTTTGTTTGTTTGTTTGTTTTTGTAATAGTGATAAAATTCTGGCCAAATTTGTTTTTAGTCTGTTTTGGTGCCATTTAATGAAATACTGCCTGAATACTTGAAACCTTTTTGAGTATTTATTGTCTACCTCAAAGAAGAGAGGAATTTAAGAAGAAACTTTTTTATTATTTTTGGGTGTTGGACAGCTGTGTGTGTGATACTCACTGTTCCAAGGTAGCGGTTACAGAATGCAGGTTGGGTGTGATGTCCGGAGAGTTTTAGGTCACCGTTTGACCAGTAGGGAGGAGGTGTTGAAGTCATGGAGAACAGTCATCCACCTTTTCTTTGAAGAAGAGAGCAGTGTTAAATGTTTTTATAATGTCTTATGTAACATTGTAGAAATAACATTCTTCTGATGGGCTAAATAAATATCTCCTTATAAATTTCAAATTTTATTTCAAGGAAAAATGCTAGGCAGATCTGCTGGCTGTTGTCTTTGCTTTTTGTAACTACGACATTGCTAACAAGGAACTTATCTCAGGTTCCTTTAAAACTGCCACATCTCTTACTGCAAACCTGATATTTTTTGATGTACAAAGATTATGGTTTGTTTCTTGATCAAATTGCTCTATGTCTTCACTGATAATGACTTTGTTTATATTCATTTCTTTTTGTGGATAAGATTGTAAAGATCAGTTTGTAAAGTTAAAGTTTTCTTTTTATAAAACATAATTTTTAATTGGGAAAGATGTTATCTGCATGTGTTTTAAATAATTCTTTTATTATTTATGTGTGACTAAAGGGTTTTTTTCCTGGATGAAATGTCAAAAGCTAATAACTATCACACACTGCAGTATCTTGGTGCCGTGCTCTGGTCTTAGACACATTTTGTTATTGAGTAAGATATTTTGGAAAGCTAGTTTCTCTTGTTTTCTCTTGACTGACTTTTAAGTTGCTTAATTGCAATATGTGTTTTATCTCACAGTGATTCTCAATAATAGGCTTGTTAAATTAGAGATGCTTCTTCTTTACAAAGCAAAATTTTAAAAATGTGTTTGGAAATTTCAAATATACGTTAAAGAGAATAGTACAGGCTGTGCGCGGTGGCTCATGCCTGTAATCCCAGCACTTTGGGAAGCCGAGGCGGGTGGATTACGAGGTCAGGAGATCGAGACCATCCTGGCTAACACGAAACCCCATCTCTACTAAAAATACAAAAATTAGCCAGACGTGGTGGCGGGTTCCTGTAGTCCCAGCAACCCGGGAGGCTGAGGCAGGAGAATGGCATGAACCCAGGAAGCAGAGCTTGCAGTGAGCTGAGATGGCGCCACTACACTCCAGCCTGGGCAACAGAGCGAGACTCCGTCTCGAAAAAGGAGAATAGTACAAGGAATTTCTCAGTCACTCGGCTTCATCATTTATCAAGATTTTGCCCAATTTGCAATACTTATCTCTCCTTTGTTTTTCTTTGCTGAAGTATTTTAAAGCAAACCTCACACACCATGTCATTTAACTCCCACATCACTATCCCTCTCTGAGCAATATGGACCGCCGCATAACCGCAGTCTTGTTACTATACCTGCCAAAGTTCCGTGGTTTCACAGAACACCTGTTTCCCAGCCAGGTTCCTCCACTTGTCACTAAAGGTCATTTTATGTTGGTTTTGTTGAATAAGGACAAAAACAAGGTTGATACATTAATTTGGTGGTTCTTTCCCTTAAATTTCTATAATTGGAAGTGATCTGACTCTTCTTCCTCCCTCCTGTTTACCTTCTGCAAGTGACTTAAACTGATTTAGTTCTCTAGACTGTTTTCCTTCTGGACTTGTCTGTCTGCTGCTTTTTGATGTTCAACTTGACCCTCTATACCCTCCCTTTCAGTGAATGGGAGGTGCCTACAGGCTTGATTAGATGTTGGTTCACCTGTTTAGGGAAGAACACCTCCTGTGTGGGTCTGTGCTTCATACTGCATCCCATCCTGATGCGCAGTGTCTGGTTTTCTCATTTTTAAGCATGCTAAAATAGATCATTGGTTCAGGTGGTAACAGCTGGTCTATCCATTGCAATCATCCATCTTCCTTCTATCTAATACCTTTATTCACTGGCTACTGATTTTTTTAAATCATAAAGTGATTTAAAAAAACTCAAACTGATAGTTTTTTTTTTTTTTTCTGGGGCGATACACTGACCGCTACTCAAAGTTTCCATCATCATTGTTTTCTGAGCCTATATATAGCTCAGTATAGACTGATAATTGTAACTCCCTGCTTCAGGTTTCATCTAACTTATCTAATGATAAACGATGACCCTAAAGTTATTTTGTTTTTGTTTGTTGTTTGTTTTTTAGTGGGAGTCTCGCTCTGTTACCCAGGCTGGAGTGCAGTGGTGTGATCTTGGCTCACTGCAACCTCCATCTCCCGGGTTCAAGCAATTCTCCTGTCTGAGCCTCCCGAGTAGCTGGCCTCGGGCCTAGCTACTGTTTGTGTTTTTAATAGAGACAGGGTTTCACCATATTGGTCAGGCTTGTCCCAAACTCCTGACCTCAGGTGATCCACCTGCCTAAACCTCCCAAAGTGCTGGAATTACAGGTGTAAGCCACCAAGTCCAGCCCCTAAAGTTATTTTGTATTTGTGAATTTATTTAGTTAGGCTAAAATCATGGGACTCCCTAGGAAGAAACAGTGTTTTCCATTATGCTGAAATGTGCAATTTTTTTCTTTCATTTCTTAAGCTCATCTATCTACAACCAGATAAAATCTTTTTTTGTCTATTAGTAAATGCATCATATAAAATTTTATATAGAGTTTGGGGTCTATTTGCCTTGAATAACTGTTCTTCAATTTTAAGACATTACTTGGAATCCTAATCATCTCCATAAAAATATTTTTAAAATTATGAAATTTAAGAACATACTGGAAAATATCTTTAAAATTTTGTTTTCTTAACTATTTTTGATGTGTGTTGTCAAAGGGAATTTCACATTTAAAAGGTAATGAAGTGTTGAATTCATCCTCCCCTTCTCTCTCATGATGGTGTTCATAAAGTTGATAATGAAATCTGCAGCAATATCACGTTGTTTTGATGGCATTGGTTGCAAGAGAACTTGGAAGCCAGTATGCAGCTCATTTAACTTGTGCCCATGCCATCTGCTTATCTGCATTACTCAGCCAGCCAGCCTGCTTCTTTCCTCTAGTCTACAGGGATGATTAACCTGGAGGAAGATTCCTGGCAGCCTCAATTCACTTCCTGAATCTTCTACATCATCCAGAATTCCCTGATGGAGCCTGGCAGAATATTTGGAAAGGCAAAGAGACTCTTTTGGCCTGGGAAAGAATTGACATAAATGTCAGCTGCTGAACCACAACCAAAGAGAATAAATTCAGGGTTCTAGCCTCATAAGAAATTCAAGTCACCAGCTAACTATAATGCAGAGCAACCAGGCTGGGCACAGTGGCTCACGCCTGTAATCCCAGCACTTTGCAAGGCTGAGGCAGGTGTATTATGAGGTCAGGAGTTTGAGACCAGTCTGGCCAGTATGGTGAATCCCTGTATCTACTAAAGTTACAAAAAATTAGCTGGGCATGGTGATGTGGACCTTTAATCCCAGCTACTTGGGAGGCTGAGGCAGGAGAATCACTTGAACCCGGGAGGCATAGGTTGCAGTGAGCCGAGATCGCACCACTGCACTCCAGCCTAGGTGACAGGGCGAGACTCCGTCTCAAAAGAAAAAAATAGAGAGAGAGGCAGCAACCAACAAGGGAATATTCTGGTCTTGATCATCTCATTTATTTGTTTTGTAGCAACAGAAATAGTGAAGTTCAAAGAAATTTAACGTGCCAACAAATTCATTGTTATCCAAGTCACTTGGAAGATAAGACAGGCAATTTTTCCCCACTTTATTCTTGACACAGAGACCACCTGGCATTAGAAGTTTTATTCTGTTAGAAGGTGGGGGCTATCCTCATTAATATGCCCTGGGATACCATTGTATTGAGACCTATTACATGGGGTCAGCCAGGGAAGCAGTGGTAATTTGGTCTGTGACACTGAATCTTTCTGAGTGAACCACAGTATGTCTGGCTTTCAGTGTGTCCATGAATGGGAGTCAGGGACCTGCCCTCCCAGTCTCTCCCATGAATGAGGTTTTAGTCATCATATCCATCTGACCTTTGTGCTGTGCAAATGCCAGGAAATGTCCAGTTGTGCAAGTCAGGAGCGAGAGGCAGTGTGCAAACTCATGATAAAATGCAGGCCTGTGAACCAGACAGGAAAAGTCCCTTGGTTAGTGCCAACAGCTCTTCGACAGTGGAAGCCTCTCTTGCCCTGCTGTCATGCTGGTGCTGAGCCCTCTACCACACTACACATTTATCCATCACTGGGACATCAATCATTCACAGTGTCATATGCTGCCTTGCATATAATCCTTGGGCACTTGGGCTACTTCTTTACTAAGAACTGTGGAGAAAATATTTTTCTCATGAAAGTTACCAATATAAATAAGAAAAAGGAAAATAAGGCAGAGCTGAGGTTACTGTGTATCACAACACAGGGTGGTTGTAAGATAAGAGTTGAAACAGCCTGGATGAAGGCATTCTGTCATGCATGGTTTTGTCCCTGCCTCAAATCAAATTATGTGGAGTTAAATGACATTCTTTGTCACCACTGCCCTGAGCTGGCCCTTGTCAAAATGTTGAAGTCAGTTGTGCTTGTTTTAGGTGCCTCCCAGCTTTCCTTTTTTGGCACCATGCCTCTTCTCCTGAACTCTCTCACAGGAACTCAGAGACTCCAGAGAACATTGTTCTTTGAGGCTGCTGCTTTGACTGAAGCCCTAAACTCTCCCAGGTCCTCCTCAGTCCTGTTCCTTGTTTTAAAAGCACAACTGTGACTATACAGCAACCTCATAACTACTAATGTGTTCAAGATAAGGTTTCTTTATGGACGTCAGTGATACTGACACAATGAAAGGTCACATAAATGGTGGGATAACAGTATTCGCTCATCCTCAATCCAAGATATTTAGCCCCAAATTTTGATATCAGTTGAGGCTAATGAACTCTAGCCCCTTCCTGCTCTAAGTAGGGTTCATACCAGTAGTATTAACATTACACCTGAGTGTATTAGAAATGCAGAATCTCAGGTCCTACCCAAACCTACTGAGTCTGAATCTGCTTTTTAACTGACTCCCAAATAGTTATTATTCTTATTAAAGTTTGAGATGTGTTAACATATTTCATACAAAGTTTCAGTAAAAGTAAATTCTTTACTGTGTCAGTCTTCTGGTAAGAATAGGGATAAAGCACCCTGACATAGGGAATGGTATAAAAAGCCTCACTTGGAACACTCATTCTCCAAATTCAGTGTGCATGAACATCATCTGGAAAGCTTATTAAAACATATATTTTTGGGCTCCACCCTTAGAATTTCTAGTTTACTAGGTCTGGATGGAGACAGATAATTTCCATTCCTAATAACTTTCTGGGTGATGCTGATCCTGCTGTTTGGAAGGGTGAAACACACCTGAGAACCACTATCATAGTGATGTGAGCAATCTGGGTTGAGGCCCCTTTGTGCCAGGAGCTCTGTTTGGCCCTTGCACATACATCAAGAATATTCAAACTCAGAAGCTCTACATCAGGGTGTAAGGATAACATTTACTGCTGCTTCTCTGGGTGACCTTGCATAGGTCACACGGCCTCTCTGGACTTCAGCTTCTGTATCTGTAAAAATAAAGAATGGGCTAGATACTCTCTAGTATATCTGCCATTTCTAAAATTCTTTTTTTGTGATTTCTTTAAGACCCAACTCAAAGAAGTAATTACAATTGGGGATCTCAGACCCAGGAGATGGAAAAAGCATGTGCCATGATGAAAGTTAGTAAATACTTGGAGTATTTGTATTGGGGTATTGGTAAACACTTGGGATAATGAAGAAATTTTTTTCTCCAATAATTGGTCACCATCATGCCTGCAGTTATACCAGCCCTTATTACCTGCACAATTCTTATTTTGGGGGAGTTTGGAAAATTTCATAATTGAACTTTTCAGCAATGTGAAATATCTTGGAACTAAAGTATAGAGAGGACCCAATATTCTTGGAATCCCACCTCACAGTTTGAGTTTTCAAATTTCTACCAAATGGAAAAAAACCAACATATCTCAGTGCACACACAGCTCTAGTTAACAACTGAATGCACTGTTTTCATAGATAAGATGTTAGTATCTAGGAGCAAATACACTCAGGAATTTTGTCTTTCTGCAGCTATGTTTGGCAGTGTTAAAAGTTGAATCTGTGTTCTATGGAAACTTTACTTCTGTGTGAGTAAATGGATCAGGTATCAAGCATCATGGTAGAATCTGATCATTGGTGTCAAGGCTCATACATGTTTAAGTACCTTCACCATGTCAACCCGAAATGTTACCAGTTCCCTTGTTAAGGAGATATCCCTTCAGAGAAAGGTGACCTGAAGGGTCAGGTTAAAACTTAGAGTCAAGAGTGAGGGTAGAGGTGGGCTATGTTATGTCCAAATATACTAAAAGGTGTGGGGAGAGAGATAAGTTTGTGATGATGACAAGAGTTAGGGTAGATGATGCCTCAGTGCACAATGAACAACAATGAGAAACAATGTTTAAGCAACAAACTGTGGAGTCTGTGGTTGTTACATACTTTTTGACATAATGATACTTGGTTTGCCTCTCAGTATATATGTGCTTTGAACTCTCTTCTCTTCCTCCTCCTCTTAGTGCAGATTCATAGGTGAATTTTTTAGAAAGACTTTGAAAAAATAAATAAAAATACTCTTTGGAGTATGGAAAAATTCTTCAAGATTTCTAGTCCTATTTTATATTTTAAAAGATAAATTAAATGTCAGCAAGGCCGTAATCTAACCCAGAGATGAGACCACCTTCTGAAGTGTGTAGAAAGGTAGAGCTAGAATCAAATAAAACAGAGTACCTGAGAAAATCCCACACAGCCCCAGGGAGGTAGCACGTTTGCTTTATGTCTAGGTCCTCTCGCCAAAACCCTGCTGCTTTACTGCTCAACTAAAAATAACAATCCTCTGTCCTACTTTTTTGTTACTAATATTTCTTAATTCGTAAGACTTTTCTGATTTCATGGCATCTTCTAACAGCTTTAATATCCTGTTACTGTGTATCTAAGTGAATTATAGTGAAAACTATCTATTCTAATGGTTTCAATCCCATAGAAATCAGTATTTTGAATGTTCATCTTATATAAACTTTGGTCTATTAACTCAGATTCACTGGGGAATAAACGGAGTTAGACCATGATGGATTTGGTGGTGTAAAGTTTAGAGGAAGAAGGACTTTTTTTCTTATGTACTTTAAGTTCTGGGGTACATGTGCAGAATATGCAGGTTTGTTACATAGGTACACACGTGCCATGGTGGTTTGCTGCACCCATCAACCTGTCACCTACATTAGGTATTTCTCCTAATGCTGTCCCTCCCCTTATCCTCCAACCCCCAACAGGTCCCAGTGTGTGATGTTCCCCTCCCTGTGTCCATGTCTTCTCATTGTTCAACTCCCACTTACGAGTGAGAACATGCGGTGTTTGCTTTTCTGTTCCTGTGTTAGTTTGCTGAGAATGATGGTTTCCAGCTTCAT
>NW_012119821.1:1844234-1861283 GCF_000951035.1 Colobus angolensis palliatus | reverse complement strand
TTTCCTGGCTTTTTAATGACTGCCATTCTAACTGGCATGAGATGGTATCTCATTGTATTGATTTGCATTTCTCTAATCAGTGATGATGAGCTTTTTTTTCATATGTTTGTTGGCCTCATAAATGTTTTCTTTTGAGAAGTAGCTGTTCATATCTTTCGCCTACTTTTTGATGGGGTTATTTGTCTTTGCCTTTCCAAATATTCTGCCAGGCTCCATCAGGGAATTTTGGATGATGTAGAAGATTCGGGAAGTGAATTGAGGCTGCCAGGAATCTTCCTCCAAGTTAATCTTCTAAGTATGGCCTCAAAAATATTTCCCATCCCCCATGGTCTTCACACACAATGTCTCTCACATTCCTCCCGTCCAGAGACAGGGTCTGTTCCCTCTCCTTGAGTCTGGGCAGATTTGCGCCTTCAGATTATGTTATGTGACTCCCAAGGTTAGGCTATAAAAGGTGATACAATTTCCATCTACTTTCATTAGAACATGTAGCAGAAAATAAAAGTTTGCTATCCTTGATACATAAAGAATTCTTACAATACCAAGAGGAAAAAAAATATATTAAAAGTAAGAAAAGGATAGTTTTGGAGGCCTGAACCACCATGTGAAAAGGGGGAGGCCTCCATGCCAGGCCACGGAGGAAAGGACACGGGAAAGGACACGCGAGGGTGTTTGGGATGAGCTCCCAGTCAGGAGCGGCAACCACCAATCCTGTGAGTGGTGACACCTCCAGGTGATTCCTGCCCCAGTTGCTGAGTCACCTCCATCTTTTGAGTCTTGCTAGAGGAAGCTCCAGATACTGTGGAGCAGAAACATGCTATTTCCCTGTGCTTTTTCAGAATTCTTGACCCATAGAACCTGTTAGCAGAATGCAATTGTTATTTTAGGTTGCCAAATTTTGGGATAATTTGTTATGCAGTGATAAGAACTGAAAAAAAAAAAAGTCAACGTTTTGATTTTCAATTTTTCTTACCTTTCCCAGTCGGAGAATGAAAGTCTATCATTTTAACTTGTATTTGATTATTAATAAAGCTAAACCATTTTTATGTGAATATTAACCAATTATATGTCTTTTAGCTCATCAGTATCCTTTTCTATTTTTAATAGACTTTTTTCATTTTGGTTTTATAAGAATTCTTTATGTAACAAGGATACTAACTTTATTTCTGTTATATGTTCCAAATATTTTGTTGTTGTCTTTTGTTGTTGGTAGTATTATTTATTTGTGCTATTTTTAAAAGTCAGAACTTGAATAGTTTCTAGTTGGTCTTTATTGGGCACTTATGGCCTCTGTGTAATTCTCTCTCATCCCAAGACAATTAGATTTATTCCTTGCTTCTGTATTTGAAAGTATAGTGTTCCCTTAGCTAAGAACATGGTCTCCCATAACTTCTAGTTTTTCTTAAAACTTTATCATGTTTAGACTAAATGTATTTTCAAAATGTGTATTTTAGTAAAGCTTACATTTATTTATAATATTTAGCCTCTTAACATAAAAGTGATTAAGTCTAATGCTAAGAGTTACAAAATAGCAAGAAAGACTCAATTATAAATAGATGTAAGGCACAGACTAATAGGAGTGATGTGGGGATGAAAGACCTTGCATGTCAAGGTGAAAAGAATTTTTAAAAATTTAGAAACAAGCTATGAGGAAATTATTAGCAAGAAAACAATAGTTAGGAAAATATGTTCTAAAAATAATACAGGTGAGACATGGCTTATATATTGCTTTTAAATGATGAGATGAGGGAAAATCTAGGTGCAAGATGAATAAAATAAATATAGTAGGAAAGCAATAAAGGCCAAATATAAAAGGCTATCTGTGTGTATGTTAGTAGCTAACATTTTATTAAAGCCATTGCATAATTAAAGCCATTGTCAGAATGAGAAAGTGTACCAACTTTTGATACAAACTCTTGTAAGTCTGAATTGTCAGAGGTCAAGTCATAAATGAACCATAGGTATTATCCAGTAAAGGATACATAATGAAAAGCATAATAGTTTAGGGTATGTCAAATGTCACATGTAGTTCAGTTCTGGTTTTGAAATTTGGGAGTATAGTTTGTGGTAAATATTTGTAGTTAAAGATTAGCAGAAAGCCATCCTAAAGAGCCCACAAGTTTATATTTATTTAAATTATGTTCATATGAATCTTTACATTTTATAGAAAATCAGTTATAATTTAGAAGAAAATACAACATATTCCCTGCCTTTAGATAGTATGACAGGAAACCTAGATGTTAGACCTTCAGGCTGTGACAGTTAAAGATCCACCGATGCAACTACTGTCAGTTTATCCTAACTGCAAACCAAGTTCTGAGAGGGACCAGCTATGCCAACAAGGCCATAAAGTGACAGCAAGTATCACACTGAGATAAGAAGTGGCAGCTGCATCAATTGCTATCAGAGAGGAGAAGTCCAGCCAAAGTAAAGGGGTGACAAGTTAGCACTTAATATTTTACTTTCATTATTAGGAAGAAATGTGATTGACAGTGAACATTTGTATAATTTTAAAATCCCTTTACACATAATGTAACACTTGTTGATTTAAGAATGTTTTCAAAAACACTCAGAAACATTTCTATTGCATCTAAGGACTTTAAAACATGTAATACTCTAAGAGACAATGGCCAGAGAATTTTCAATGCTTCCCATGGGATAAAGGAGCTACATCTATCAGGTGTAATTCTTTCTTTTTTTTTTTTTTTTGAGGCGGAGTCTCGCTCTGTGGCCCAGGCTGGAGTGCAGTGGCCGGATCTCAGCTCACTGCAAGCTCCGCCTCCCGGGTTCACGCCATTCTCCTGCCTCAGCCTCCCGAGTAGCTGGGACTACAGGCGTCCGCCACCTCGCCCCGCTAGTTTTTTGTATTTTTTAATAGAGATGGGGTTTCACCGTGTTAGCCAGGATGGTCTCGATCTCCTGACCTCGTGATCCGCCCGTCTCGGCCTCCCAAAGTGCTGGGATTACAGGCTTGAGCCACCGCGCCCGGCCTGTAATTCTTTCTAAATAAAAATGTTTTCTCAACACTGTTACTGCCTCCTAGTGGATGTGAGGTGGTATTTCATTGCATATTGCTTTGCATTTCCCTGATGGCTAATGATGTGAGCATCTTTTCATATGCTTATTGGCCATTCATATAATTTCTTTGGAGAAATGTCTATTCAGATCATTGTTCCATTAAAAACAATCTACATTACTTGTCTTTTTATTATTAAATTGTGAGGGTTCTTTGTATATCTAGATACATGATTTCCAAATATTTTCTCCTGTTCTGTCTTTTTACTTTCTTAATGGTATCTTCTGAAGCACAAACATTTCTAATTTGATGAAGCATTATCTTTTTTCTTGTTGTTGCTTGTGCTTTTGGTTTTATATCTAAGAAGGCTTAACTAACCCAAGATTATGAAGATTTAGTCCTATAACATTTTTTACAACCTGATAGTAAAGTTATTGGGGAATAGCTAACTCTCACACACCTCAACCTTCTGAGAAGTTACCATTATATGCCAAAAATAATCTAAAGGTTATGATTTATCAAATTTCCTAAGGTCATTGAAACGTGTATTTGAACCATGGGATAGAGGCTTAACAAACAGGATAAATTGAAACAGAATCCAGATGAAATCAATGATATGATTTTAAAAGGAAATGAAAATTCAGAACTTCCAGGTTACTTTCTAGGTTGCCACCAAGTCACTAAGTAATATTCATAGTAATTATATAGACCACATTGCTGTATTCCCTGCACAAACTCCCACAGTCCCTTCTGCATATGCAGATGAGCAAAAACTGAAAGAAATAAAATACCAATGACAACCTAAGGTTTAACCTAAAAAGGTCCTAGGTAACCCAGCCTTCTCGTTAATCAAAAGTTCCTTGGCTTGAACAAATCGCAACAGAAGTTTTCAAATTAGTCCAATGAGTCAAAGATTTTTTTGTTTTTTTGTAAGCATAAGAGGTATGTGAGATGAAGTTACTCCCTAAATAATTGATTAAAATCAATGCATTCCTGGGGTGACATCCTGATTTCCTTGATCTTCATTCTCCTCCAGGTGTCATTTATAGGAGAGTTGTTATGAATGTTAACAAGTATTAAATATGTTAAGTGTGCTGAGCACCACAAAATGAACACAGTAGAGGCCATACCAGTATCCTCAACAAGTAGAAGCCCTAGAACATTCTCTTCCTATAGCCTTCTCTAGCTACCCTTTGTAACCACACTGCAGGGCTTGCTACCAAGCTAGGCTGAGGTCATCCACTCATTTGTCACATTAGAGACTATCTAGCTGGATCCTCCAGTTCTGTAGATGAGAAGATTAAGAATCTAGTGAGTCTGGGAAGGACAACACAGGCACAGAACAATATCCTCTAACCCTATTGCCGAGTAGCTGATTCCCCACCTTTTAAGTCAGTTGTTTTCATAATTCCCAAGTGGCAATCTGGTTAAGAGTATCCAAAGCAGGTAGATTGAAAAGGAGATAGACTGACCATCGATACAGGATTTAAAATGTCAAGAAAAGAGCAAGATGCACTAGAGGTTCCCACCAAACCAATTAAGCACAAAATGAAATTAAAGTCATCCGTATTTGAAAAATAAAGTATGTCTATTTGCAGATGACATGAACTTACATGTAAAAATCCTAAGGAAGCTACTAAAAATTATTAGAACCAATAAAAAAGCTCAGTACATTCACAGAGTACAAGATGAATATACAAATAACAACTGTATTTCTAGACACTAGCAATGAATAACTCAAAAGTAAAATTAACAACATTCAATTTGCCAATAGCATCAACAAGAATTAAATACACAGAAGTAAACTTAACACAAGAAATGTAAAACTTATACTTTGAAAACCAAAAAAAAAAAATTGTTGAAAGAAATTAAAGAACAACTAAACAAATGGAAAGACATGGGTTGGAAGACTTTCATTCATGGATTGGAAGATGTAATGTTAAGATGGCAATACTCCTGGAATTGATTTATCTACAGCCTCAGTGCCATCCGTACCAAAATCCCAGTTTGACCTTTATTCAGAAATTGACAAGCTGAGCCTAAAATTCACATAGAAATTCAAAGGGCCCAGGATAGCCAAAACAATCTTGAAAATGACAAAGTTAAAGGACTCATACTTCCTGATTTCAAAACATACTACAAAGCTCTAGTAATCATGACAGTGTGGTATAGGCACAAGGGCAGACATACAGATAGAAGAATAGAATTGAGAGTCCAGAAATGAATCTTCACACTTGTTATAGTCAACTGATTTTTGACAAAGTGCCAAGATATCTTAGTGATGAAAAAAATATTTTCAACAACTGGTGCTGAGACAACTTCAATATTCGCATGCAAAAGAATGAATTTGGAAACCATGCATAAAAATTAACTACCTAAATATAAGAGGTAAAACTCTAAAACTTTTAGAATAAAACATAGGTATAAATCTTCATGATCTAGGATTAGAGAATGGCTTCTTATATATGACACCTAAAGCACATGCAATGAAATAAAAATATATTATTTTTGGCAGATAATCATAGTCTCCCAAAAGTTTGATAGTGTCCCAATGAAGACAAAGTTGAGGTGAGTAAGGGCTAATTATTTACCGATGACTTGGCTACCAGGTTAGAAAGCAGGAAAATGTCAGATCAAATTATATTACATATAAACATTTGTTTAATAAGCATTTACAAGCAAGCAGACAAAATATTCTCAACAATATTTGGTATACTTGATAACGTTCAAAGTCTGTGTCCTGTAAGGTATTTGACCACCACCGTAAAAGTTTCACTAGATGGAGAAGTCATAATATTCTAGAGACAGCAATCTATTTCTCTTGTAGGTGAGTTTTAGGAAACAGATTTTTTTTTTTTTCAATATCAGTGGCTGCACACCAAACAATTTTGGAATCGAAATTTGGGTACTCTCTATTCCTAAGGATACAGGTTAGAGAGAGACTAGATTCTTATAGTCTATTTTTCACGGTTAAGGAGCGTCTCTAAAATATATACCCAATCCACAAGTCCTAATATCACTCCTTTCCGCGATATAAGTGTAATTTTGAGACTGGTTATGCTACTTAGGAAAACCTCTGCTGTTGACCAAACTATGAATGGAAAGCTGCTTGACTTGTTCTTCCTCTAGAATAAGGCCTCTCAGATTGAACGTAACTGTCCTTGTCGGAGTGTGCATTTGTGATTAGGGCAACTGTGTGTCCCTGGAGTGTGGCTTTCACTCTCATACATCTTATATAACACTATCGTAATTTAAAAGTGATTTCCAGATATTATAACTGGATGGGTGAGGAGCTGCAAAAGATTGAAAGTGCTGTTCTTCCTTAAACAGTTTATGAAGATGGGAGAAATATATTCAGTTAACATTTATCAGACGCTTTCTGTAGATGAACCTGTGTTAGGAATTGGGCATGTGGCGATGAATAAGATGCTACCTATACAAAAACATCACCCTGTAGCACAGGAGCAGACATGTGAGCAAAGAATTACCATTCCATAATTCGAAAGTGCAAAGCTAGAAAAAACTTACGTAGGTAGTTAGAGGAGCCATAAGCATTACAGAAGGAGGTTGGGCCAGAAAAGCCTTCTCAGGAAAAGAGACAATTGATTTCAGTTTTGGGGTCTGGGCAGTAGAAAAGGACAGTCCAGGCGGAGCAGCAGCCCAGAGAAAGCAGGAAGACACGAGGCAGCACACAGTGTTTGGGGGACCAATGTTAGCGCAGGCCTGCCAGTCATGAAGCACTATAACATTTGTGGCTGGAAGCTGCAGTAGGGGATAGGTTGTAAATGGCTTTGTGGCTTGCCCTAATCTTCATTATGATATCAGAAAAAAAATTAGAAAAAAACTCTTTCCTTTTGTTTCATGTAAATGATAAGGATGACTTCAGATATATTGGCCTTTTGTATTTAGATGACCTTAGATATATTGGCTTGCTATTGCATGTTTGAATTTTCTCTTCTAAAAAGCCAGGATGCAGAGATGATGTCATGTAGAAAGTTCAAGAATCATGGTATGAATCACCCAGTGGTAAATCTGAGAAGCAGGTGAGATTTTACTTCCCACCAGTATACTCAGTATCTTATTCTATCTTTCCAAGGCTCTGGGTGGGTGGCTTCACTTGTCTGTATCTTTCATGAAAGCTCACATTCCCATTCCCTTAAACTCTCTTTACTGACTTTTATCAACCAGTGTATTACTATTAATGGTTACCTTTATCACATTAGGGTGCAAAACCAAAGAGGTGAACAAAATATTGAACAGAATTCCTGCTAGAGAAAGCTCTGACTTAGGAGAAATATTTTTATAACCTGCTTGGAAAAAGGGAATATAGCCACTAGGGTGTGCTGAAACATGGACTACTCAGAAGATAGCTATGACTAAGCAAAGAGAAACCACTTTTTTTTGTTCTGAAAGACAGAGAAAGAAGTGGAGGTGGTGGGAGGGAAGAGCAAGATTGGAGAGAATCTAACGGAAGGCTCTATGCTCTATGATGTCACCCAAATCTTCACATGAAAGTTGGCTGAACCCCCAAAGTGCTTGGTGAATGGATTGTGTATGAGCGTGTGAGTAAATCTTTACAAGATTGAGGGTCATACGAAAGCCAAGGTTAGAGGGGAGAAGGTTCAGTCAGTCACCATAGAGCCGATGAGCCCAGAAGAACTCCCAAACTCTTTGAGTATTAGCAGAAATCTTTAATAAAATATTACCTTTCTTCCAGCTGCTTTGAAACCAGTCCCACCCAGGTTTAAGGAGAGCTGGAATGGAGAGGATTCTCATCTAACATCTGGATTGCAGTTGCATGTTAACATGGACTTCCTAGGAAGTAATATATCAAACAAAAGGATAACTATAGCATAGACAATTTAAATTTATTGTTCAAGGAGATGTGTTGGGGGAGGGAAGGAACCGGGCCTTTCAAAACTCTTCAGTTCAAAATGTGGTTTACATCAGCAGCCTGAACATTTCCATACATTAAGTCCAACCCAAAGCAAAATACTTGAACTGCTCCTTCAGGCTAACTTTGCTCCTGGGGGATTTTGTGTCTTTTGGTAATATTATCTCTATGCTTTACAAGAAACCTGCTGAGACAGCCTCTTCCTGGGTTGCCTCAAATGGTGTGACCTTGAACCTCTGCCTTCCCAGGACAGATACTTCAGAAGTCAGAGGAAAACTATCTGATCAGGTATCCCCTTCTCTGCTCCCTCTCTTTTGCTGCAGGGAAAGTGATCAACCATCAGCAGGTACCAGCCACAGTCAGTTAACTGCACCTGCTAGGAGTTCTGAAAAGACTTTTTTTTTTTTTTTTTTTAAACAAAGAAATTCTCATTTCGCTCTCCTCCACACTGGACTCACTGAAGAAAGAGGTAGGGAAGTGGATACGCAGTTCTTTTGGATTCTCTTTGTTATACTCAACTGCTTTGAAATGTTGAATTTTGAAACTAGAGAGTAAAAGAAGAAAAAGAACAGACTCTCAGGTTCTGAGATATATATAAAATACACTTCCGTTCTTGCTTTCTGGTTGGGGAATCCTGCTGGCTGACTTGTAATTTGCAGAAGAGATTTCTTTTAGGCTTTTCTTATGTGACTTCCCAGGCTTTCTTGTACTTATATATGATATGTTAACTAACATCATTGCAAGCAGAAGGGTTTAAATTCAAATTCCATGGGAGTAAAGGAGTATAAGAATCATTGTAAGAATGATAGTTGTTATAAATATAGTTCATAAGCTAGCATTTTTTAACATTTTCCCCAAATATTATAAGTAAGCAATCATTAATCAAGCTTTGGCAAGTTTGTCAAAAACATTTGCATTGAAATTTTATCTTGATATGAGATGCGGCCTATGCAATAATGGTTAGGAACCAAGACAGTAAATTGCCAGAATTAGCAACATAGTAAGTGATCACTATTATGCCTAGACTTTTACGAAAAAATAGAGGATATAGGATTCTGTGTTCACAGAGTTTTCATTTTAGTTGTGGAGAAGATGTGAAGTGTAAACCAACTAATGTAGTGCTTAATCTGAAAGGGATTCTGTTACAGAAGCATCAGTAAGGCTGGGATTACCAGGAAAACTAAAGGATTTGGAGAGAATGTTTATTTCAAACATTTACTTTCTTTGGTTGTGTTTCCCCCTGCACACTTGTGTGAGTTACCACACCATAGTTCTCAGCTTTGAAGACTGCTCTGAGTTTTTGTCTAAGGGAAGATTCATAGCAGCAGCTCACAGGGATTCATCTGGCCTTGGAGTCATTCAGGAGTAATTTTCTCAATTAGCAACCCTGGCAGTTAATTGCTTATTTGTTGGAGTCTGAGAAAGAAAATTTGAACTCTCTAGCAATTTAACTTCTTAGGAAGATGAATAAATCATATATATTTAACTTTAATAGCATTCATATTGCTATATTATGAATTTACTTAAAATAAGTAGTTGAAGAACCATGTGGAATGCTAAATAACAGGACTGCATGCCATTTCTTTAATAAAAATACGGCTACAAATGCAGCTAACAAATACTGCATTCAGTTACAATGGTAAATGTACTAAAATTGACTATCTGTTGATTAGACTACTTCTAAATAATTCTTATTAAATTTAATTCAATCAGTGGGCAGCCTTTAAAATCCGAGTGCATTTGCTTTGAAAAGACGTCATTGCCAAATATGAACATATATTATGATGCAGTATGGTCTTACAAAATAAAAATCTCATTAAGAACAACATTAAATTTGACCCACAGTATCTATCTTTACCTTTCCATTACAGTCTAACTATTCTTAGAATGTATTTTTTACTGAACTAAAGGATTATGAAGAAGTTTCTGAACTGATTTCAGGAGGTGTGGATTACAGGATAATATCTGCCTCTGACAAGGTAGTTTGGGACTTTCTATGGAACATTTTCTCTAAGTCCCACCTAAATCACCTATAAAATTCAGTCCTTCAGCCAATTATCTGGGGATATAATAGTGAAGATGAAACACACGATCTCTGTTTTCAAGGAAACAATATTGCTAGAGAGTGATTCAGACAAGTAAATTAACAAGAAGGTATCAGATGGTAATGAGTGACATAAAAAACATAAAGAATACTGCACTGGATAATGCAGAGGGCACTTTATATCAGGTGAACAGGAAAGGCTTCTGTGGCACAGCGACACTTGAGCTGAGACTCAAATAATAGGAGGAGCCAGCTTATGAAGAGCTGGGGGAGAGGCATTACAAACAGCAAATGAGAAGGCCTTAGGGCCAGAGCAAACAAGGCTTGTTCAAGTACAGAAAGGAGAGGTCAGTGTGGATGGTGCATAGTGAGGAAGGGAGCAAAAATGGGAAAAGACTCAGAAAAAGGAGAGAGGGCAGTGGCTGCATCTGTAGGACCTTGAAGGTAATGGTAGGGGTTTGGATTTGATTCTAAGTGCAACGGGAAGCCATTGGAAGGTTTTGTAACGGATGAACATTAGCTGATTCTATTTAACAAAGAGTCTGTAAAGGAGATAGAATGGAGGCAGGGCCACTGCTGAGGAGACTTGCACCCTGATGCTAGGGGAAAGTGAAGGAGTTGAACTCTCAGCAGTATTCCTTTCTGTGTTAAAGATACAGATTCTCTCCCACCCAAAAGGTTTAAATCCACTTGCATAGCATTTCAAATGCTCAGGGGATTGTCATACATCTTGAAGTCTATCCATGGATTATCTGCAGCTCAGAGTGGACTCTCTATAAATTCCTTCACCTTTGATGCTATGTTTAAATGTTTTCTGAAAGGAAGCTATTTACATTTTCTCTGCACATCTAGATTTCAATGGAAATCAAAGAAAAATGAAACAAAAGAAAAGTTTGTTGAAAGTTCCTTTTAGTCTGTTACTTGATTCTCTGTTACTTGATTCTTCTGTTAATATGTAGATCACTACTTATTTCTTGTGTGTGGTATTATGCTAACATCATTTGGGGGGCTTATAGACTTTATCAACAATTTCATTATTTTTGATATGCAAACAGCTTGCTATCTGTTTTGATAATTCTGTTTTTGAAATAGAAAATAGCAAAAAGATAAAGACTTCAGGCTTTTATAAGGAATTATAATTATTATATGTAATTGTTATTATATATACTATACTATATTACTCTCTGTTTAAATACACTAAATAAGAGGAATAACAAATAGAAAAGGTGACCCTAAGGTGAAGGTTGCAGTGAGCCAAGATGGAGCCACTTAACTCCGGCCTGGGTGATAGAGCAAGACTGTCTCAAAAAAAAAAAAAAAAAAAAAGTAAAAAAAGAAAAAATGGTAACCCTAAAAATTAAAATAACAAAAAAAAAGAGAAAAAAATCCACCTAAATAGAAAAGTAAAATGTAAAGCACAGTCACAAACCCAAAACAAAAACTAAAAATTATCTCTCAAACAGAGTGAAACATGAACTCAGGGAAATGTTATCAGGGCAATACTACATAGCTTCTCTAACACTGGGGCCAGGTGACCAGGACATGCTTACAGGGCCAGAACTTAAGACAATATGGAATAGGGAGCGGCAAGTAAATGGTAAGCCCATCTAAAGAGGGCAGCCGTAGCTCACATTCAGGTAATTTTTGCCATGCAGAAAAATTGCCACTGAGGATTGCCAGATCATCTGATTTTTTAAAAAGAAGTTGAAACAATTTTTTTATTTTTTTTTTTTGAGACAGGGTTTCGCTCTTATTGCCCAAGCTGGAGTGCAATGGCGCAATCTTGGCTGGCGGCAACCTCTGCCTCCCAGGTTCTAGCAATTCCTGCCTTAGCCTCCCGAGTGGCTGGGATTACAGGTACGTGCCACCACACCTGGCTAATTTTGCATTTTTAGGAGGGACGGGGTTTCTCCATGTTGGTCAGGCTGGTCTCAAACTCCTAACCTCAGGGGATCCGCCCGCCTTGGCCTCCCAAAATGCTGGGATTACAGGTATGAACCATCGTGTCTGGCCTGAAAAGATGGATTTTTATATGAAGTGTTGCTGTCTTTCAAAAACTGTGTGGGCCAAACAAAATAATATCTGCCAGCTGGATTCTATCTGTGGATTGCTGGTTTATAATCCCTGCTCAAAAAGTTTAATAATTCTTTTCTTTTTTTTTTTAAGAGATGGAATCTGGCTCTGTCACCAGGCTGGAGTGCAGTGGCACCATCTCGGCTCACTGCAACCTCTGCTTCCTGGGTTCCAGCGATTCTCCTGCGTCAGCCTCGTGAGCAGCTGGGACTACAGGCTGCGCCACCATGCCCAGCTAATTTTTGTATTTTTAGTAGAGACAGAGTTTACCGTATTAGCCAGGATGGTCTCAATGTCCTGACCTCGTGATCCATCCGCCTCGGCCTGCAAAGTGCTGGGATCACAGGCGTGAGTCACCGCGCCCAGCCCTTAGTGTCGTAATTCTTAAAGGCCCATCTAATGATGCTTTGATTAGATGGATGAGATCTAGGAGTCAAAGGGAAGTGTCCCCAGAGATGCTTCATTTCACATTACAACACGGGGAGGGGGGGTAGGTAGAATAGTTTACGGCTGGCCTTCTAGGCAAGGAGATTGCGTTAGGTGAGCAGGGTGAGAAGGCACAGCAGCATTGATTGACAGAGTTTCTGGGCCTTAAAGGGCTTCAATGTGAGTCTTCCTAACATTACAAAGTCTGAACACTGAGGTGGTGTGTGACTTGTGGTACAAGACACATCCCGTTTAGCTGAGTGTTGGAAACAAACTCAAACTGAAGCTGCAATGGCTCCAGGTCATCCTCCTCACTCTTCCTCTCTCTCTTCTTGAGCAGTAGCTGGCTGGAGGGAGCTATCGAGAGGGAAGCAGCACAGCGTCTATGCACAGACATAGCAAATAAGAGCAAGTGAACCACGCCACACTTTACGACTATGTCAATAAAGGAATAGAAGCAAAGGAAAAGACTGGCATAGCTTAGACTGGGAATCCTCCTAGAGCGTAAGAAAGAATTCAGAGAAATTCCTGTCTCTAATCTTGTTGAAAGTCTTCAAAATGAAGATTGAAGAAGAAATATAGAGTATCTAAAAAAAAAAAAAAAAAGATACAGCGGTATATATTCTTTAAAAAAATCGTTAAACCAAAGATTTGCCTGTCTGACTGTAACGTCCTCCCCTCTTAGCTAACTCGTCCATCCTTTTTCACAGTGACTATTCTTCAGGCTCACAAAAATCTCAGTCTGTTGACATGTCCAGTCTTCCCATCCATCTCTCCTTTCTTTCCTTCCTCCTTAGCTGACTTAGATTTTATAGTCCATTGTTTCAAGTAAACCATTGGGGATTAAGCTCATTTTACTTATTTGTACTTTGGATAACAATCTCACTCATCTACTCAGAAAAAAAAATATTGTATTTTTGTCTATCTTCTGTATTCAGCCTTTCCTTCTCAACAGGGGTTATTGTGTTTTTTAAAAACGCTCACATTTCTCTCATTAAAATAAAAATATAATACAATGATTGTCACCAAAAAACTCTTGTGTCCACACACACACCTCCAGTGAACACATCTCTTTTTACTGCTGTTGTCTTCTTTTTCTCAACTTCCTCATTCAGTAACTCTTTCCAGATTGCCACCACCTCTCCACCAAATTGCTTCTACCAAAGCAATGACCTCTATGTCACTTTATCCAGGTGACATTTCCCATTAGCTTGTCCTCATGCTTTCATGCATCACTGCAGGCCACTCCACCTGCTTGACACCCTTTCTTCTTTCGGCTTCTCAGGCTCAACACTTCCTTTTGTCACCCAACCTCTGGCTTCCACTCCTTTGTTGCTCATCTTTAGAGGCTCAGCTTACTCTAAAGGCCAATACATATTGACGGTCATCAGTGCTGGGTCCTTGTTCATCTTATTTTCTGCTCAGGTTACATCCTGTCTCCCTACTTGGTTGCAAAAATAATCACCACCTTGGTCATTATCTGTAAGCAAATATTCTCAGAATCCACATGCCTGTCTTAGCTCATTTCCACTCTGTCTCCTTCTGGTGCAACTGTGGCTTGTCCCAACGCAAGCTCTTGACGCATGTTTTCTTCCTGACTGGGCCATTGCTTCTCAGACTATCTGTGATAAAAGACCATTTGTAATGCCAGGCGTGGTGGCTCATGCCTGTAATTCCAGCATTTTGGGAGGCCAAGGCGTATGGATCATCTGAGGTCAGGAGTTCGAGACCAGCCTGGCCAACATGGCAAAATCCCATCTCTACTAAAAATACAAAATATTAGCTGGACGTGGTGGTGTGTGCCTGTAATCCCAACTACTCAGGAGGCTGAAGCAGGAGAATTTCTTGAACCTGGGAGGCGAAAGTTGCAGTGAGCCGAAAACGTGCCACTGTTCTCTAGCCTGGGCAACAGAGTGAAACTCTGTCTCAAAATAAATAAAATAAAATACCAGTTGGTTTTTTAAATATCTAATCTATCACAGACTGATACTTTTATAAGTACAATAAAAATGAAATACTAGAAAAATAAAATGAGGAAAAGACACACAAAATAAAAGCCTTACTTTTTATTAGATTCAAGAGATATAAAATTACTCTGTCAAATCACTTTTGAAACTTCTAAATGCTTACTCTGAATTATCGTATGTCTGTTGCTGAAGAATAACACATAGTCCAAGGATTGAAATAGGTGTAAAGACCGCAGAACAGAACTCCTGTCCCCTTTTGCCTAGTTTTCTCATCAGATCTCAACTTAAAAATCTCTAATTTAGAAAAGCCTTTGCTGACCTCCCTAAGTCAATTACAACTACTGTTTTTTCTCAAATCCCATGTGCCTGTCTACTGTAGTACTTTTAATGCTTACACTCAAGACCTTTGCATCTTCCTTGGAGGCTCCATGAGAGTGGGAGCTGGGATTCTTATTTTTCTACTCATTATTGTGCTCTCAGCATCTAGTACAGTACTGGGATATGAGGAATGCTCAAAATTCCCTATTCATGGTGTAAAGAAGACAGTCATGCACAAAGAATTAGGCAACTACAAAGGGAATTAAAATTTCTGTCCAAGGATTTCAGATACATTGACATTTGAAAAAGAGTGCTAGATGCAGATGGTGCAAGAGTGTTTTAGGGGAAAGCATGGGTGTACATGAAAGTGCAGAAGCTCAGAACTTCTCTGGGCAAGGGTCAGTAGTTTGGAGTGCTTGCAGCATGAAGTTTGCTGGGATGGGGAAAGGGCTATGATATGGAGTATGGGGACAATGATGAAAAGTAGACTGTGTGAGTTGTCACAGTCCTTCGATGCCAAACAAATGAGTTTAGATTTTACCATCTCTAGATAGAAAGTCATTATTTTCTTTCTAGTGATAGCAAGTCATTAAATAAGTTTTAGCAACAGAATGACAAGATTAGATTTGATTTTGTCAAAGACCACTGATGGAGATGTGGAGATGAGATAAAAGGGGTCAAGGTGGGAGGAGGTTCTTGGAACAGTCTATTTCATAAGTGTCTGAGACACCATGGGACAGATGGGGGCAGCTGGATGGAGTTAAGAAGGCAGAAACTCTGGGATGAAGTTCCCAAGTCTTTGATCTGAGCATGAAGAAGGGCCACACTGAATTCCTGACCCTGGGATGGCAGCACGGTGAGCTTCTGCTTTATTGCTCCAGGTCTCTGACCATGGTAATGTTAGCCCCACCAGAGTATAGAGTGAGTTTTTAATGTATACCTTTCTTAAGCCCCCTAAGTCATAATACTAACACCATTAATACTAACCTTATACCTCCCCGATTAGGGGGAAGTTGTTCTTTTCCCCACAAATCTCACTTCTGCTCAGTCAGTTTTTCTGTGCTGCTTCATGAGAGCTGGGGATGACTTTCACCAACCAGTAGTGGCTGTGCTGACATTGAGCAAGAAGATAAAAGCCAGGATATCATGCAGAAAGGTGGACTGGGAGGAAGCCAGGACAGAAGGGAAATCATTCAACACTGAATGCTTCATTCTTAATTTCTAATAATGCCACCTAGAGCCCAACTTTCCGAGATACATTATCACCACCTTTCGATTCCCTACTTCAGTTGCCTTATTTTGTAGGTACCCTTTGTTAAAAGCTGCATCATGCTCTGTTCAGAAGTTTGTGGGGGGGTACTTTATATATAAATATCTTCCTCATCATAATCTTCATGTATGTTGTGTGTTAATGTCACTAAATCCTTTGGGATAACACGCTGTATTAAATTTTTTTATTATACTTTACATTCTGGGATACATGTGCAGAACATGCAGGTTTGTTACGTAGATACACATGTGCCATGGTGGTTTGCTGCACCCATCAACCCATCATCTACATTAGGTATTTCTCCTAGAGCTATCCGCCCCAGAGCCCCCCAGCCCCCGATAGGTCCTGGCGTGTGATGTTCCCCTCCCTGTGTCCATGTGTAATGAGATACCATCTCACACCAGTTAGAATGGTGATCATTAAAAAGTCAGGAAACAACAGATCCTGGAGAGGATGAGGAGAAATAGGAACACTTTTACACTGTTGGTGGGAGTGTCAATTAGGTCAACCATTGTAGAAGACAGTGTGGCGATTCCTCAAGGATCTAGAACCAGAAATACCATTTGACCCAGCCATCCCTTTACTGGGTATATGCCCAAAGGGTTATAAATCATGCTGCTATAAAGACACTTGCACACGTATGTTTATTTATGGCAGCACTGTTCACAACAGCAAAGACTTGGGATCAACCCAAATGCCCATCAATGATAGACTGGATAAAGAAAAAGCACTAATTTTTTAAAGAAAACTCTCATTCTAACTCCCATGCTTGACGCCTTTCTTAAGAGTTGGGATAAATGGGCTGAAATAAGACAGAGGCATTTTCAGCTTCAGAGGAAATTATTTTGGAAAAGACTAGCACAAACAGATGAGCTGTTTCAGCACGGGGTGGCGGCGAGATACTGCGCTTTGCCTAAGTGATGCCCGCTGCTACCGTATGTGGCGGCGAGATACCGCATTTTGCCTAAGTGATGCCCGCTGCTACCGTATGTGGGCGGCGAGATACCGCACTTTGCCTAAGTGATGCCCGCTGCTACCGTA
>NW_012119821.1:1843037-1843303 GCF_000951035.1 Colobus angolensis palliatus | reverse complement strand
GCACTTTGCCTAAGTGATGCCCGCTGCTACCGTATGTGGCTCTTCTTCCAGGTGGAACCAAACCTACATTTGCCTCCCCGAGCAGGAACTGTCAGATATTAAAACAAGGAGCTGACAGTGGGAGAAGTGAGGAACAAAGCCTGGGTCTCTAAAGAAAAGTCAGATCTCGGCGAGGCGCGGTGGCTCACGCCTGTAATCCCAGCACTTTGGGAGGCCAAGGTGGGCGGATCACGAGGTCAGGAGATGGAGACCATCCTGGCTAACAC
>NW_012119821.1:1832121-1842715 GCF_000951035.1 Colobus angolensis palliatus | reverse complement strand
TATGTTTTCTGGGGATGGAGCTTACTCTTTTGGATTCTTCCTGCTCTATCCCCAATGAAACCTGTAGTTCTTCAGATTTTTCCTCCTGCAACCAAATGAGGCCTTTGCTATGACGTCGTACTGCTTCCAGATACAGCCTAATCCTGAAAAGTAAACAAAGCAGCTTCTCTAGGCTTGGGAGACAGTAAGCGTTCTTTAGTTTGGCCTCCAGAGAACTGATAGATTGAATACTGATTGCCTGGGGTATATATACTAAGTTGTTCCTGGGCAAAGTCGGGGCGGAGGGAGTGGACTGTGTTCTTACTTCCCTTCTCCCTTTTGTGTAGCAGCAGCTACACTGGGCAATGGATGAGTGTGTGTTAACTGAGACGGAGGATTCTGGGAGTGGAGGCAGTGTTCATAAAGTATGGAGAGAGGTCACAATCATCTTCAGGTATGTGCACAGAATTCTCCAGACTCCTCATTGAGTGAATTGAGTTAAATCTTACTATTAAAATAGCACTTCATCCTCAGGCTTGGACAAGAAACATTCTGGAGAATCCAGACTCAACAAAAAGCCGGACCTTTTGGTGTAGTCATATCCATCCAAAACAAATCACGTAAAACGTGTGTATCAGGAAAGGCTGAAAATGAAGCTCACCGTCTCCAGTCATTCTCCTTCAGAACCAGATAGTTATCTCAGAACATGATGCAGGAGTAAATAATCCCTTCCTCTGGGGTTCCATGAGATCTGGCCATCACGTTCCTATGCACTTATCACATTGTATGATTATACTTTCTTCTCCAGCCTGAGCCCCCTGAAGGAAAGGGCTGTTTCTTATTCATCTTTATAATCTTGGGCTTTTACATGGAACAAGTGCTAGAATTTGCATTCTCTAAGCACTTGAGGAATTAATGACAAGGAGTGCTCTTAAAAGCCCCACAAGGAATTTCAAGACCACCTGTGTTGTTAACAGCTCTGTGACTTCTTGTGGGAGAGGGTCCTTCAGACTGTATTTGGAAATAGGGTTATTCATCCCTGGTGACTCATACTGAGCTGCAACAAGTCATGTTTAAGTGCCCCTACTGTTCTGAAAAGTCTGCAAGGTTTTGCCCCGGCCACTTAGCGTCTACATTGCTATCCAAAGCAATGTTCATTTGCATGCCTGAGGAAAAATGAGTCTGTAGAAGTTTTGTAACTGGTCTAACTAACTTGTTGGTAATGAAACTCAGGAATTATATGGTACGAGTAATAATTACTTGGTGCTGCTTGTATCTAGGGGTAATGTGACTGGCAACCATGGATGAATTAATGGTCCTCATCCATCTGCTTAAAATTTGTGTGATTTTATTCTTAGTCTCCCTCAATGGGATACATACACCATGAGAGTAGAAACTATGTCACTTATTGTTCATCTTTGTTTCACAGTGCCTCACACAATGCCTGCAGACAGTGGTCACGGAATAGCTATTGGCTGGCAGAGAAAATCAAGAAAGGAAGAAAGGACATATGATAGCTACTTTGGTTGATGTCTTTGTTTCCATTCATCCACTGCCTCTTTTCCAAATCCCAGTCACTTGATGTCCCGTTGTGTCACAGAATTCCACAGGGACTTACTGGTGTTTAACGAGAATTTTTCTTCTATTATTCTCTGTCCATAAGAGATGCATATCACTTAAGTAATCTCTTTCATCCCTTTCAATTGGACAAAATATAGTTGAATAATAGTCTTTCTTCTTAACTAAAAAATGAGAAAGAAACCATGACTTTCCAACAAAGAGAATTAATTTGGTCATTCTAGGTAAATAGATCTGTAGTTTTGGAGACCAGAGGCTCTGAGTTAAGGTGTTACGGCTGCCTAATATGTTATGCGATAGGGATGGTCTTCGTGATGTATTAGGAAAATTCTCCATTGTGCAGGATGCTTCTATGGCACATTATAGGACATTCAAAATCACTGGTTCATTAAATGCCAGTAGTGCCTCTCAGTCATCATGACCGTTAAAGAAATTTTCTCATGTATTTCCAATTGCCTGTTAGTGGGAGAAGCATGGTAGTGTGCAGGGTTGAGAACAACTAGGCGGAATAGAATACACAGGAGATGATGCTTTTGCTTCCTCTGTATAAATTACATCTTTAGTGTTACCTTTTGAAAACTGTTCTCATCCCTAATCTATGACTCACTTGCATTTACTCAAAGCCATAATATAGGGCAGGAAGTTCTCTCACTGGATTTAAATAGTAGATATCAGTTTCCTCTCAGTAAACAAGCCTCCTAATCTTCTGACTTAGTGCTTGCAAGTATTAACCATTAACTGATAGAGATTTATGATAGCATATTTGTCCTACTTGGCTTTCTGGTTACAACCTAACTCCAATTTCTATTAAATTAGTCTAAGTGGAAAGACTGAATGGTGGAAATCTGTGAAAGTGATTTTACTTGCAGTGTTGAATTCTTTAACCTGAGCAAAATGCTGCCCTCAACTCCTAGATGTTCAAGGAGGGAAATGTGTATGCTGATGAGGTTGGCTGGGGGAAGAAAGGGAAAGGAGTAATAGAGAGCATAGATAGATGAAGATTAATCATTATCTCTGGCATTTATCATTATCTGTCATTAATAATTATCTCTGACATTAAGCAAATATCTAAAAGAGAAATAGAGGTATTTTCAGAGCTGGCTCTTGGATTCTGTAGTGGTATATCATTCTGGCTTTTGCAGCAAGGCCAGCTGATCTTGTGGTTATGGTAAGAGTGGTCAGAACCCCACCTCCTGAGGTGCTCTGGGGTGCCGTAAGTATGTCCAGGCTTCAGACAGCTTGACTTTGTAACATACCCTTTGGTTTCAGAAAATGAGACAAGAAACAGTGCTTCTTAGAGATGAAGATCTGTTTTTGGAGAAGTTTCTCATTACTGCCTGATTAACTGTATATTTTGGGTCACTTTGAATAAACATTAGAAAAATAGTTTCCATATGTTGTTTTCGAAGGAAATATATTATCTAAATCCTACTTCTTGTTTTATAAATGCAAGGCACACACAATACAAATTCTAACAATACCAGTAGTATTCAATAAACAATAACTAACTCTGGACTCAACATTTCCCTTCCAAGAAGCCAGTACTACAAAGCAGTTTCTTATTCTTTTAGTGGGTTCTCTGCATTCATAAGCGTTTGTGTAAACAATGGTCCCTGGAAAGCATCACAGTGTAATGATAAAGAATAAAAGGCTCTGAATTCCAGCTCTCAGATTGCCTGAGTTCAAGTCCTGGCTTTACCGCATTTCTGCTGTAGGACCATAAACAACTCAGTCTATCTTCCTGGCCCCAGTTTCCCTATCTCTAAAATGGGAGTAAGAGCACCTGAATCACAGACTGTGTGATAAACTGATAGGTTATGTTTTGAGAACTTTTTACATAACTCATAGGAAGTGTAATGGGTGGGTAAAGCTTAATTTGAAAATTCCCCTTTTAACTCTCTTTATGCACCTGCTGCTTTTATGACTTTTCATCCTGGTCTTAACTATCATGATGACACGGTGTTGGCTTTTGAAGCGTTTTTAAATCCCAAGTTTTGGAGGATGTACTCAGAATGTATCCTTTGGCCCTTCTCTCACTCCTCCTATAGTGCCCTTTCTTTTTCCTCCACCCCAAGAAACACCCTTCAGGGCATTGTGAAATTGGAGGGTCATGCCTTGTTTCTGTGTCCCTCTCTTGGAATGCTCCCATCTCCAGACATACACAGAAGACTATGGGACGCACATCTGCCTTTCTGGCCTTCAGGAATATACCAAGCCACAGGCCGCCAACCCTGCCTGATTGTGCCTCATTGTCCAAAATCCCTGACTTTGCTTTTCGCCTTGGGCCAGGAAGCTAATCGGTGATGACAACCCCGTGTGTTCCCATATCTTGGGATCTTTGCATTCTGTCCTTAAATCCCAGAAAAGTCAGGATCATAAGTGAATAAAAAGAGTGGTGGAATTTCAGGCATCATGTCATGGCAGCTGTGAAGATTATTTTTGGACAGGGTCTCCTTTTAGCATCCCACAAAGTGTACTACGTAGGCAGCTGCCTAGCCCACTCATCTCTCTCTCATGCTTCAAATGGTGACAGTGGAAAAAAGATGAGCTGGCTCCTTTAAGAGAAGGTGATAACACTGTTAAATACATATTTAGGTTTTCTTCTCTGAAAATGGTAAATCCAGCCTCAGAGGTCAGTTGGACTGTTGGTAAGGAGGACGCTTGCTTACTCCCTGTGAAGAGTATTAGTGAGGAATTAAAACATGAACAGAACTAAAAGTTTAATTTATAATTTGTGGAGTAGCCAGGGAGCCCAGCTTTTCCATAAAGGAACTTAATATTAATCCAGGATAAATTATAGCAATTACCTCCTAAAAAAATGAGTTTAGAATGATTTAGGTGCTCATTTTGCTTGTTTCAACTGGACCCACGAGAGGTTTGTAATGATTTTCCTTCATCTGTGTAAAGGATCACATTGGTCTAGATAAAAAGGGTCAAGTTTTGAATGTGCCTCTTTGCCAGGAATGGTGTTGAGTTTTGACTGTTTCCCAGCAGCCAAAGCTGTAGAATGTGAGGCACTGAGTGTTGTAGTAGTTGGTCTCCAAATACAGCTACCCATAACCCTGCTGCCTCTAGGTGCATGCTGCTTCTCCCATGAAAAGTGAAATCTGGGCTGGCCTGGTAACTTGTCTTGACCAATGGAATACATCACAGGTGATATTCTGAGATTTCTGAGCAGAGGCCTTACAACAGCTAGAAGCTCCCACTTACGTTGTGTTGGTGCCCAGTTGCAGTTCTGTGATGAAGTCCAGACTAGACTGTAGAATGATGAGAGGCCATGTGATATGGTTAATGGTAAGTGGTTAGTGGATATTGTATGGATAATGATAAGTGGTTACCTTCAGTGTTCTAGTCCCAGTTGAGCCCCAGTTGAATACATCCACACGAATGACTTCTGCTACACAACGTGAAGCAGAAGAATCACAGGACTGAGTCCAACGACCCTAAGACCACGGGCAATACGAAATCATTGTTGTACACCTTTAAGTGCTGGGTTGATTTTTAATACAGTAATGTCTAACTTCAGCAGGTCTTGCTCTTCCCTGAATCCATGCAGTTTTCACTTCGCTTGTGGTTAGTTCCAGGGACATCAGGCCCAGGGGCTGGAAGGGCCCAGCTGAAAGATAACTTGAAAAGGTAGTGTAAAGGTAGGCCAGTGAACCTTCAGGAAGGGCTGCCACTGAGATAACCTTCAAGCAAGATAGAGTGGGGTCTTTCTAGTCTGCCTGAGTGATGCAAAAAGGGATTTGTTTTCCTGCATGTGTGGGATTCAGACAACAAGTGATTTGACTATAATCAGTGCAGTCTGTTTCAGCTAGATATAATAGTGCTGCAGCCTACTAATTTCTGGTATGTTCTGGTAACTCACTTATAAATATAGTAATTCATATATGTTGGCAATAAATTGAACTATTCAGGTGTGCCTGTATAAGAGACACTTCTTTTTTCTTTTCCAGTTTTCCCTGTCATTAGGATTTGAAGAGGAAATGAGAGTCAAGTCATCTTTACATACTTCTGATCTCTTTGTGCCCATAAAGTTACAGTACAGAGTTTTTCAAAATATGCCCCTCTGAATGTGAGTTCTGTGATGGATGCAGGATGCTAATAGCTGTTAAATGGACAAGAAAGATTTATAGGCACTCATATTTCAGAAAATACTACGTTTATGAAAATGTTAATCAGCGGCGCTCTGTGAATTATTTTTTTTGGGCTTTGATATATTTTTTTTTTTTTTTTTTTTTTTTTTTTTTTTTTTTTTTTTTTTTTTTTTTTTTTTTTTGAGGCAGAGTCTCGCTCTGTCGCCCAGGCTGGAGTGCAGTGGCCGGATCTCAGCTCACTGCAAGCTCCGCCTTCCGGGTTTACACCATTCTCCTGCCTCAGCCTCCGGAGTAGCTGGGACTACAGGCGCCCGCCACCTCGTCCGGCTAGTTTTTGTATTTTTTTTTTAGTAGAGATGGGGTTTCACCGTGTTGGCCAGGATGGTCTCGATCTCCTGACCTCGTGATCCGCCCATCTCGGCCTCCCAAAGTGCTGGGATTACAGGCTTGAGCCACCGCGCCCTGCCTTGGCTTGAGATTTTTAAGGCTTTGATATATTAATATGCCTTGTGAATCTCCAGGAGAGGGTTGTTATTTTACTTTTAAAAATTATGTTTGACTATTTCAAATTCTCACCTTCTCTAAAAGAGAAAAAAGTATCTCCAGCAACTAGAATTTCACAGGAGATTCTTCAGGCACTACCCATTTGTAGCAAGAGAATGTTGATGGAGTGTTAAGACACTGTTGGAAACTCAAAAATCTGCGTGAAGGAAGTGCAGATGTTATGATCAACTATCTCTTGAACTAAGACAACAGTATAATTGACATCTTGCCAGAATATCAGAGGAACACCTTTTATGGAAATCAGTTCTTTTTTCCATATGGAGAGGGGGAGAGTAAAGGATCCTTAAACACATGATTATTCCTCATTCTCTGTTTTGAATATCCTGCTGTATAACAAAATGTCAAGAAAATGTCTTCAGAGTCTGTCTTCCCAACTAGAATATTTGAGTGTAACTTGACAATGGTGATCACACTGACCTCAGGCCCCAGATTCTCCTTTCAGATGTCTTTCCAGTGCAAGAGGAAGATAAATTTCCAACGGTCTCCATTTTTATCCCACTGCTCACTGAGTGCAGGTTCCTTTTACCCTGAAATGTTTTACAGTGACCAAACCCTTATGACTTTCTTGGTGGGTCAGAGGTTATTCCCCAGCTGGTTGATTGTGGCTGTTGCCTCATTTCTGACCCTCAGCTGAAACCTGATACTGAATTCTGTTTTGAGACTCTGGGCTCTGGCCCAAACTAATAGCAATCTCATTACATTCCCCGATTTCATCAGAATGGGATATTGGGGCTGCTAGGGGAGACTGATTATACCCAGTTACAGGCTATAGCACCTGGCAGAAGAGTGTATTCATGCTAACTGAAAGCTGGCATTAACCTTTTCAGCAAGAGGTACTTCTTGAGGACAGTTAAACTTGATGAAATGCTACTGCATTATCCAAGGACGTTTCCCAGTACAAAGTGGGACTGATCTGACAGTTTGGGATGCATGAACCTTCCTCTTTTTTTCAGAATTATAAGGCATGGGTTCAGACTCATTATCCTAACTTCAGGCTGTAAGATGTGAACATCGTTAGGGTTTCAAGGAAGCAGAATCTGACTCTTCTAGCCACTCTCCTCTTAGAGGTCTCTCTGATGAGCACATAAGCAAGATTTCTAAACTAATAGCAAAGAATTGCCCCAGCCAGGTGGGATGGCTCATGCCTGTAATCCCAGCACTTTGGGAGAACAAGGTGGGTGAATCACCTGAGGTCAGGAGTTCAAGACCAGTCTGGCCAACAAGGTGAAACCCCATGTCTACTAAAAATACAAAAATTAGCTGGGTATGGTGGCGGGGTGCCTGTAATCGCAGCTACTCAGGAGGCTGAGGCAGGAGAACCGCTTGAACCCAGGAGGCAGAGGTTGCAGTGAGCCGCGATCGCACCACTGCACTCCAGCCTGGGCAACAAGAGTGAAACTGTTTCCAAAAAAAAAAAAAAAGAAAAAGAAAAAGAAAAGAATGGCCCTGTAACTCAAATGCAAGGATGTTTGGTAAAACTGATTGGGAGACAAGGCTAAGGACTGAGGCTGAATTGGAGCATCCTGTTTCCTTCTCCTCTGAATTGAAGTAAACCAGGCCTGCAATGTTGGTCTAAAGTGAATTATTCCTCCAACTACATTGACCATGACCCCGTTTCTTAAAGGAGGGTGGGAGATGAAGTCACCAAATTAGTGACCATGCCCACCAGTGAAATGTGGAAAATCAGACTAGTGACTCCCCTTCCCTCTGTAAAGGTTGAATAAGAGAAGAAGAACGAGTACCTCATAATTCCTACTTTGTGAAGAGAGGAAGCTTGAGCTGAAAGTCAGTAGAAGTATGAGCTGAGGGAAAATAAAAATCTCATTTTTAACACAAATACATTTTTAATGGGTACAAAAATACAGTTAAAGAGAAGAAATAAGATCTGGTGTTCCTTAGCACAATAGGGAGACTATAGTTAACAGTAACTTACTGTGTATTTCAAAATAACTAAAAGAGTGGAATTGGAATGGTTTTAATACAAAAAAGATAAATGCTTATGGTGATATACATCCCAATTACTCGGATTTGATTTTTACATATTGCATGCTTGTATCAAAATATCATATGCACCCCATAAATTTGCACAACTAATATGTATCTATAATAACTAAAAACATAAAAATTTTAAAATATTCCTTCAAACTGGATGAGGTATAAAAGTTACTTGCAAATGCTTTTGCCACATGAGGTAAAACTAACACAAAGTTTAGCAATTTTATTGCAATTTGTTCCAAAGCATGCAGTCTGACAAATCTATAGGGCTGCTTTGAGCTAGGAAAGATTTCCTTAGTCATGGCTCATCATCACTTCTATTCAAAAAGTTGACCCTTCTTGACCCCATCCTGATAAACAGCATGAGTTAGTTAACAAGTCTGGTTAACTTGTCTTTGGAGGAGTGCATATCATCTAGTGATCTGCTTGTGAATGGCACATTATTCATTTTAACCAAAAGATAGCATTTCAGACATATCAAAACTGAAAAGAGAAGCCAAGAAGTGCAAAAGCTCAAATACCTTGTCACCTCATATTGTGTTATGAAGATAACTAATGGCCTGTTGAGAAGTTGTAGAGGAGGTGGAAAAAATGAAACCAATATATAATGACTCATGGGTGTGTGGGGAAAAGAATAAAATTTGACAAAGATAGATTGGATAGTATTTTCAAGGCTTTTAATGGTAGGTGAGCCAATGATAGGTATTTTCTCTTAATGCCTCTTGCCCATGTAATATTTTCAACCTTTCTAAGCATGGAAACCACACAGAACTCCAGAGAGAGGTATTACCTTGTTCATTTTGCAGAAAGGAGACTCCGAGAGGTTAAAATGACTTGCTCATGATTGATCAGCCCAGCAACTCAAAATTCTAATGTAGAGCTTCTGACTTTTAAGCCCATTGCTTTTTCCACTAGATCAGACCTACTTTGGTCTTTCTATATGGTTGATTTGTTACCATGTGCCCTTGTATTCATCCCTGATGTCCTTGCTGCTGTTCCCCCTTTTAGCTGAGCTCAGAACGAGGAGAGAATTGAAGTCAATTGAGGTCAGAAACCAGTTTATAGTGAGCCTGTCACAGACTGGATGCAGAACCTCAGGTTAATTTGCATACATATGAAAGCTGTCGAGTTGGTTCTGTCTTGACCACAAGAATGACACAGGGGGTCTTGTACTCTCAACAGTGGCATACATATGGGGTGGTGAACTATTTTTAGCTAGCTTATTTCTAATATATACAAGGAAGCCATTTTTGAAATGGAGGTAAGCAGAAGGCTAATTGAAACACAGTGAAAAGTTCAGTTTCTGGTAGTTTCTTATAAATTTGTGCTTAAAAGGTAAAAGGAAATGTGCAGGTATGTGTGGTTGTAGGTTTGTCACACACAAGTCCTCCCAAGGGTAAAGTTAACAATTTTATCTTTTTTCACTGATCCCGAATCAATTTTGTTTGGAACACAACCACTTGTCATTTGTTTTTCAAGGAACATCAGACTTTGACAGACACAGTGGGCAGAATATTCTTTCTGAAGCTTCACTTTCAAATCTTGTAATGTTAAAGGAAAGTGAAAATGAGCTTTCCTCTATTTGCATGATTTTCTCCAGTGAAATAGGAGCACTTACTGCAAATACAATATTTTGGTGTTGAGCACAATGAGAAGCCTACTTGAGAAAGCAAAGTTTTATAGCATTTTGCAACAGGTTTTAATAATTTTGTGGGTTGTACTGTCCTCTTGGTGGATCACATCCCAGCTCCAGATAACTCATGTTGGTTTTCTAAAGGTATGAAACATAGAAAAAGAAATGTACAGAGAAAAACAGTGAACTCAGTACCCATTACCTACCTCTATCAAATTCTACAATTTTGCCATATTTGTTTCAGTATTATTTAAAATACAAGAAACATTACAGATACAGAGAAATTTCTCTGTTACCCCTCACCCATTATGGTCTCCACCTTCCTTTTCCTCCACTTACCAGTATCCAGAATTTGGTGTTTGTGTTCCTGTGCTTGTTTTTTTAAATATATATTTGTTATTAGAATCACACATAGAGAATTGAGCAAATCATAAGTGATATTTTATATATAATGATCATATTTCTCTCAATGGACGTTTACCAAGTATATATACTGTCACTTTGATGCATGTAACTGCTACCCTGATCAATATAGAGTTTTGCCAGGACTCCAGAAGCCTCCCTTGGGCACCCTAATAATCATTATCCCTTCTAAAACTAGTGAGTATTCTATTCTGATTTCTGCCACAATTGATTAGATTTACCTGTTTTTGAACTTTATATGAATGGAATTATATTATTTTGTGACAAGCTTCTTACATTCAGCATTCTATTTATGAGATTGATGCATGTAGTTGCTTATTACCAG
>NW_012119821.1:1831258-1831591 GCF_000951035.1 Colobus angolensis palliatus | reverse complement strand
AAAAAAAAATAAAGCACTCACTCTCAGGATGATAACAGCACGTGTAGGACCCTGAGAGTGAGTAGTACCTCCTTAGATATTACTTCTAGTCAACCATCTTGGTCTCACCTATTCTTTCTCTTACCTGATTGCTCTGGCCAGGCCTTCCAATACTAGGTTGAATAGGAGTGGTTAGAGTGAGCATCCTTGACTTGTTCCAGCACTGAAGAGGAATGGTTCAAGCTTTTGCCTGTTCATTGTGATATTGGCTGTTGGTTTGTCATACATGGCTCTTAATATTTTGAGTTATTTTCCTTTGATGCCTAGTCTGTTGAGGATTTTTTTTTTTTTTTT
>NW_012119821.1:1789301-1830860 GCF_000951035.1 Colobus angolensis palliatus | reverse complement strand
TTTTGTTTTGTTCTGGTTCTCAAGGGGAATGTGTCCAGTTTTTGCCTGTTCAGTTTGATGTTGGCTGTGGGTTTGTCATACATGGCTCTTAATATTTTGAGTTATTTTCCTTTGATGCCTAGTCTGTTGAGGATTTTTTTTTTTTTTTTTATCATTAAGGAATGTTTGATTTCATCACAATCTTTTTCTGCACTTAGGGATATAATCACATGGGTTTTGTTTTTAATTCTGTTTATGTGGTAAATCACATTTATTGATTTGTGTGTGTTGAACCAATCTTGCATCCCAGGAATGAAGCCTACTTGATCGCGGTGAATTGACATTTTGATGTGCTGCTGAATTCAGTTTGCTAGTGTTTTGTTGAGGATTTTTGTGTTGATGTTTATCAGGGATATTGACTTGTAGCTTTTTGTGTGTGTGTGTCTGCCAGATTTTGATATCAAGAGGATGCTGGCTCTGCAGAATGATTTGGGGAGGAATCCTTTTTTTTTTGGAATATTTTAAATAGAATTTGTACCAGCTCTTCTTTGTACATCTGGTAGAATTTGGCTATGAGTGCATCTGGTCCAGGGCTTTTTGTGTTTGGTGGGGTTTTCATTACTGATTCAATTTTGGAACTCATTATTGGTGTGCTCATGGTTTCAACTTCTTCCTGGTTCAGTCACGAGAGGTTGTGTCTTTCCAGGAATTTACACATTTCCTCTAGATTTTCTAGTTTAGATGTATAAAGATATTCATAATAGTTTCTGGGGACCTTTTGTATTTTTAGGAACTGACTTAATGTCATCTTTGCCATTCTGATTATGCTTATTTGGATCGTCTTTCCTTTTTTATTTGTTAATCTAGCTAGAAGTCTATTGATCTTGTCTATCCTTTCAAAAAAGCAATTTTGATTTCGTTGATCTTTTGTGTGGATTTTTGCATCTCAGTTTCATTTAGTTCTGCTTTGATTTTAGTTATTTATTGTCTTCTGATAGCTTTGGGGTTGGTTCTTGTTTTTCTAGTTACTTGTGGTGCAGTATTATATTATTAATTTGAGGTCTAACTTCCTGTTACGGACATTTAGCATTATAAACTTTACTCTTTTCACTATTTTGACTGTATCCCAGAGAATTTTGGTGTGTTTTGTCTGTGTTTGCATTAAGTTTAAAGAATTTTTTGATTTCTGCCTTTATTTCATTTTTGACCCCAAAGTGATTCAGGAGTAAGTTGTTTAATGTCTATGTAATTGTGTGGTTTTGAGAGAGATCTTCTTTCTTGGTATTAATTTCTATTTTTATTGCACTGTGGTCTGAAATTATGGTTGGTATGATTTCTGTTTTTTAAAATTTATTGAGACTACTTTATGGATGAGCATGTGGTCAATTGTAGAGTATGTTCTGTGTGCAGATAAGAAGAATGTATATTTTGTGGTTATTGCATGGAGTATTCTGTAGATGTCTATTAGGAGCAGTTGGTCAAGTGTCAAATTTAAGTTTAGAATTCCTTTCTTAATTTTCTGCCTTGATGATATGTCTAACACTATCAGTGGGGTGTTGAAGTCCCCCATTATTATTAATTTTTATCTTTGTCTATTCTATGTTATTTTTAGTTGTTGCCAGAGTTGTACTGTCCAATCAAAATACAGAGTCATAAATGTGGCTCATATATAATTATAAAAATTCTAATAGCCATGCTAAAAAAGCAACAATAAACAGGTAAAATCTTACTGTTTAATGGAACTTAATATGTCCACAATATTATCATTTCAAATGTAATGAATAGAAATATTTTAATGAGATAATTTATATTTTTTTCTACCAAGTCTTTGAAATCTGGTTGTGTTTTACACTTACAGCACATCATTTCTGACTAGGCGCATTTCAAGTGCTCCATACCTGCATGTCAGCTCTAATATTGGATTGTATAGTGCTTGAGATCTCAAATGCGCCTCTACTTCATCATAAACTGTCTTCAACAAATATTTTCTGGCTTCATGGACAACATAAAGGTCTTTGAACAGTATGCTATAATTAACAGTTTCTTGTTCTTTGTGCTCTTGTTCCCATATATTTTACTCCTACATATGTTATACATCATGTTCTTTCTTATTTTTTAAGCAACCTTTTAATGGAATTTAAATATATGGGTGTCTACATAATACATGTTTATATATACCCATAAGCACATAGTAAGAATCACTTTTACATGCAAGGTCATATGTATTTCTGAATATTCTTACTTTTTCTGGTGTTTTTTATTCATTCTCGTACAATGTAAGTTTCTCTCTGGCATCACTTCCTCTCAGACTAAAGATCTTTTAGTGTTTCTTGTAGTACAGATCTGCAGGAGAGTAATTTTTTCAACTTTTTCTCATGTTTGACTCCATTCTTTTTTAAGAAAAAAAGTTTTTCTATTTTTTCAGATTGAAAAATTTATTCTTGCTATCTTCTAGTTTATTGATTCTTCCCTGTGCTATATCAACTCTGCATATAAGCCCATCAAAATAATTCTTTATTTTAGAATTTCTACTTGGCTCTTTTTTAGAGTTTTGATGTTTCTGCTGAAATTGCCTATATATTTATGCATGCTATCTACATTGTTCATTAGATTTGTTAACGTATTTACAGTTATTTTAAAGTCTGCTCAATAATTCTAGCACATGGGCCATTCTAGATCTAGTTTTATCGAATATCTTCACTCTTGATGACTGACTACATTTTCCTGGTTTCTCATGTCTCCTAATTTTTGAATGAATGCAAAACATTGTTAGTAAAGGAACAGTGAAGACTTAAATGAATCACATCTGTATTCTGTTGGCGGTTGAGTTGTGTCCTTTGTCCCTGCTCTCACCCCAACCCCACCCCCGCAAAAAAAAAGATATGTTGAAGTCCTGACTTCTGGTGCCTGTAAAAGTGACCTTAATTGAAAATAGGTATTTTGCATATGTATTCAAATTAAGATGTGGTCACACTGAATTAGAGCAGGCTTTATTTCTAATGACTGGTGTGCTTATAAGGAGATAGAGTGATTCAGAGACAGACAGACACGCACATGGAAGAAGGCTCTGTGAAGACAGAGGCAGAGAATGCAGTTACGTGGTCACAAGCTAAGGAATGCCAAGGATTACTGGCAACCACCACAATCAAAAAGAGGCAAGGCAGGATTCTTCACTGGAGACTTCAAGGGTCTTGTGGCCCTATTGACACTTTGATTTCATACTTTTAGCCTCTAGAACTCTGAGAGAATACATTTCCACTGATTAAACTACCCAGTTTATGGTAATTTTTAATAGCAGCCCTAGAAAATTAATGTATGACCATAAAAGGGCTTGCCTCCTCTTTGAGTCTGTTGTATAGTATTAAGCCAACTTAGCCTTTAGTTAAACTGGGTCTAGTTGACTCAGTTTGCTAGTTTTTTGTTTTAATTGGATTCACATCAACCACGTAATTTAAATTAATTGAGTGTGTCATCAGATCCTTCCTTTTAGCGGTACTTGGGATCTGAGCGCCTTGAGGTTTATCTTCCTGCCTTTCTCCCAGTCATAGACTGTTCATGTTTGGTACTCACAATTAGATAAAGCCTGGAGTGCATATGAGGTTTCTCTCACTTCTCCTCTCACATGTCAGTAAGTACCTCATGCCTGTGCCTCAGGAAAAGTATATCTCAGTGTTCCTTATGTGCCCCAGATTATTATTGTATGCACTTGATGAAGAACTATGGACAAGGGTTGGCAAATAGATACAGATTAAACTACCATGCCAAGCCATAATTTTTTTTCAAGTGTGCTAAAATTTTGGCTGCCTTTAAAAAAGAATCATGCCAATGATAGCTTTCTTCTATTTTTGTGTTGCTCTCTGGCAAAGATAAAAGAAGCTATTAGTCTATTCCTTCCAAAAAGACAATGTTTCTTAAATTTTAAGTCATTAGATTTCTTTGTGGCCTCACCTTTTTAATGAATTTTTTAAAAACTGATTTTATAGGTTGCATAGCTTATTCTCATTGTTTGGGTCTGCATCAGAGGTCCCGACAGCCACCCCAGGTTTGCTGATTCAATAGAGAGAAGTTGTTACAGTAATGATTACAGTTAACCACAGCCAAAGGATACAAAGCAAAATCAGCAAAGGGAAAATAGGAAGAAATCTGGAGGAAAGCAGATGTTAGCGTCCAAGAGTCTTCTCCCAGAGGAACAGCTCAGGACATACTTAATTCCTCTAGCAACAAATAGTGACAGTACATGCAAAATGTTGTCTACCAGGAAAGTTTACCTAAGTGTGGAAGTCCAGGATTTTAAAAAATCAGATGTCAGTCATGTAGGCACATAGTATCTTCATGACTAATTACAGTTACTGATGCTCCAAGTCCTGGCAAAAGGAAAGCAGGTGTTTACTATAAATCACATTGTTCAAAATACTCAAATTAGTTAAAGCCCTGAGCATGCAAAATACTTTTATCACTTAGAACATTCCAAGATCTCAATTCCCAGTAGCCAGACAAGAGCCAATCATGGAAACAAACCCCTCTTGGAAATATGCAAGTTTGAGCAACTAAGGCTTGTTGAGCTATTTTTGACCTGAAAGAAACCCTACAGATACTCCAGGATCCAATTTAATTTCTCTATTTATTTTCTGCTTCCTAAGCATAATGAAAGCTTCAGTAATGTTTTATAGTTCTATTTCATTAGATTTATACCTAGAATATTTTATAATTTTTCTCTATTATATAAATTTTATTTTATAAATTTTATTTTCTAATTGCTCCTAGTTTGTGAAAATAAAATGGTTTGTTGATTTATATTTTTTAAGCATAATGTTAATTATACTTGTTGTTCAATAACTCATGTATAGATTCTTTTGGATTTTCTATGAATATAATCATGTTATCTGAAAATAATGACTTTATTTCTTCCACTTCAATCCTTTTACATTTTTTCCCCTTGTTGTATTTGTCAGAAACTTAGATGTAATATTCACTTGTCATCATATAACTTTTCTAATTTCAGGGAGAAAGCTTTCATTACTTCAACGTAAATATAATGTTTGCTGTAAGCCAACCTCCAAGTCTCTCTGCATGCTTGTCTATCATGTTTTTTTCCTTCCTTCCTTTCAACTAAGAAAGTTCCCTTCTATTTCTATCTTGGTAAAACTTTTCATGAATGGCTGGGGAATTTCATCAAATGTCTTTTAAGCATTTTTTAAAAGATCCTATGTTTTTTTCTTATTTTGTTAATTCAACATATTGATTATTGCTTATGTATTTCATTTTTTAATATTTTGCTTAGGATTTTTTGCCTATGTTTATAAGCAATACTGGCTTTTAACTATCCTTTCTTTAAGTGTCTTCGTTAGGCTTTGTATCACATTTACAATAGCCTGGTAGGATGAATTGAAAAAGGTTTCCTTTTTTTCTGTACCCTGAGTTTGAGTAGGATTGCTGCTCTTTCAGAAATACACAGTTGACTCTTGGACAACTTGGGTTTGAACTGCTTGGTTCCACTTACATGTAGATTTTCTTCTATCTTTGCCATCCCGAGATAGCAAGACCACCCCTCCTCAGCCTATTCAATGTGAAAACGATGGGGTGAAGATCTTATGATGATCTACTTCCGCTTAATGAATTTTAAATATATTTTCCTTCTTTGTGATTTTCTTAAGAACATTTTATTTCCTGTAGCTTACTTTATTGTAGGAATACAGTATATAATATCTAGAACATAAAAAAATATGTGTTAACTGTTTATGTTATTGGTAAAGCTTTTGGTCAGAAGTAGGCTATTAGCAGTTAAATTTTAGACGAGTCAAAAACAATACATGTATTTCTGACTGCACAAGTGGTCAGTACTCGTAACCCCCATGTTGTACAAAGGTCAAGTGTGTTAGTTTGCTAGGGTTACCATAACAAATTACCACAAACTGAGTGGCTTAAAATAACATACATTTATTCTCTAACAATGCTGGAGGCTAAAAGTCCAAAATCAAGATGTTGGCGGAACTGTGTTCTCTCTGAAGGCTCTAGGGAAGGACCTTTTTTAACTTCTTCCTGTCTTCTGATGAATACTGTCCATCCTTGGCTTTCCTTGCCCCGTGCACACATCACTTCAGTCTCTGCCTCGATTGTCACAAGGCATTCTCCCTGTGTGTCCAGGTCTCCTCTCCTGTTCTTATGAACACATCGTTCATATTTAATTTAGAGCCTACCATAATCCAGTGTGATTTCATCTTAAATTATTACATCTGTAAAGACCCTATTTCCAAATAAGGTCAAATTCTGAGGTACTAGGTGGACATGAATTTTCAAGGGGCACTATTCAATGCAGGGTAATAAATATTTTGGGGAGGTCATGCTTGAAGCCAACTGGGCTAGAAGTTTCTTTGGAGAAAAGTTTTTATTTTAGGTTTTAATATGTAATATATTAGAGGTATTCAGATTTTCTGGTGCTTTTTCTTATCTCAGTTGTAAGTAATTTTTCCTTAGGGTTTTCCTATTTTACCTGAATGTTCTGGTTTTAGGCTAAAGTTGCTTATTATAGTTTTGCATTACGTTTATAATATCTGCATAGGATCTGTAGTGATGCTTCACTTTATACTTCTCATGTTAGTAATTTGTGTTGTTTCTCTTTTTTCTAAATTACTCTGTAGAGTTTTATCAATTTTATTGGAAGAAGTGGTAATCTTACTTTCAAAAACCCAACTTTTAACTTTGTTAAACTTTTCAATTTTGTTTTCAATTAATTGATTTCCAGTATTTATTATTTCTTTTCTATTATGTTGGGTTTAATTTGCTGTTCTTTTCTAGATTCTTGATATTACTGATTCTCAGCCTTTCTTCTCTGATATATGCATTTGAGGCTTCATATTTCCCTCAAGCAGATCCACAAATTTTGGTGTTTTATTTTTATTATAATTCAGTTTAAATATTTTATTATTATTTAATTTTTAATTGGTTATTTAGAAGTGTAATGAATGACTTCAAATATTTAGAATTTTTCAGTTATCTTTGTTACCGATTGCTAGCTCAGTTGTCAGAGAACATGCTCGAGATAATTTCAGTGCTTTGAAATTTGCTGAGAATTGCTTTACGGCCCCCCTTATGGTCTATTTTAGTAAAAGTCCTGCATATCCCTTAAAGCAATGTGTATACATCATATAGCAGTTAGGCATAAAATTTTATGTGCTTCAATTAGGCCACATTTGCTATTTATGTTTTAAAAGTCTTCTATGTATCTACTGATTTTATTTATTTTTGCATGTTATGGGAGAAATGTGTTAAAATCTCTATAACTAGAATTATTCCTTCCTTTCGGAGTGATCCTTTCATAATTATGAAATATCCCTTTCAATCTCAACTAAAATTTTTTGCTTTTAAGCCTACTTTGGCATGTGCATCACTCCATTGGCCTTCTTTTTGTTACCGTTTTCATTATATAGCTTTTCAGTCTTTTACATCTTTTCAAAGTTTTTTATTTCTGATTGTTCTTACCTTTAAGGTGTGTCCTTGGAAGCAACACATAGTTGGTTTGGCTTTTTATACAAGCTGACAATTTTTATCTGTTAATTGGAACATTTAATTTGTCTATAATTAATGTAATTACATGTATTTGAATTTACTTATCTTGTTTTTTTCTATTTGTCGCATTAGTTCTTTTGTATTACTAAGAAATACATTTTTAAGAATCCGTTATACCATTAAGTTATTCCGTTTTTATTATTCATCTTTAAACCTCATTTCTAGATGTTTTATCATTCAGTTACAAACACTGTTACAATGAGCATCTTGTAAAAACTTGCAAATTTTTTTTCTGGAGAATAGTCTTAGTGAAAGTTGAAGTTTCTTGAAAAAAATATTTCTGGGATTTGGACTGAAATTGTTTTGAATTTATAGATAATTTTGAAAGCACTGACATTTAAAAGATATTGAACTCCATCGTTCATGGGGGTTTTATGTACTTCTCTAATATTTTTACAATTTTCTCCATAATCTTATATGTTCTTTATTCAGCTAAATCTTAGATACTTGGAACCTTTGGGTAGGGTTATCAATGTGTTATTTTCTTATATATCATTTTTTTCTAATTGCAATTTTTCAATAAGTTTATTTTTATATTTTTGTCTTATTTGATCTTGTGCCCAGTAACCTAATGAACTCTTGCAAATGTGTCTACCATCTCACTTCCTTGATAGACTAAGGCAAAGCATGAATACACTGATACTTGCCTTTTATATTACTGTAGTTATGTATGTAATTATATATTTTGATTTGTTATACCTGAAGAATATGAATTTTTCATGATATCTCAAATACATATAGATATTTTATAGATATACTGGCTGTACAACATGTAATTATTTGATTAGAATATAATTTACCCATTTTTGGCTTTTATGTTCTATGTTCTCCCCCCACCACCTTTCTCTGTTATTCTAAACATCAACTGGATGGTCATGTTTTGCATGCGGCTTTTTCATATTTTGGTTTATATTCTTAGGATAGATTTTTCCAGAAGTATAACATCTGAGTTCAAAGATGAAATGCTTTGACTCCGTGTCCCCTCCCAAATCTCATGTTGAGTTGTAACCCCCAGTATTGGGTAAGGGGCCTGTTGGGAGGTGATTAAATGTGGGGCTGGATTTCCCCTTTGCTTTTCTCGTAACAGTGAGTTCTCACAAAATATGATGGTTTAAAAGTGTGTGGCACTTTTCTCCCTTCCCTCTTCTCTCTCTCTCACCGCCATGTGAGGAAGGTGCTTACTTCCCTCTTCTCTCTCTCTCACCGCCATGTGAGGAAGGTGCTTACTTCCCTCTTCTCTCTCTCTCACCGCCATGTGAGGAAGGTGCTTACTTCCCATTTGCTTTTCCACCATGATTGTAAGTTTCCCGAGGCCTTCCAGTCACGCTTCCTGTTATGCCTGTGGAACTGTGAGTCAATTAAGCCTCTTTCCTTCATAAATTATCCAGTGTCGGGTAGTTCTTTGTAGCAGTGTAAGAATGGACTAATACACAAGATACGAATTTTTTGTGGCTCTTGATTTCCAAATTGTCTTCCAAATGAACCAAATCTTAAAATTTTAAGACGGAAATCTCCCTCAGCTGGTGTTCTGGTGGCGGGTGCCATCGTTCTTTCCTGGCCCTTACGTCTCTAGGCTTTATGTATGCTGGAAATCTCCCTCAGCTGGTGTTCTGGTGGCGGGTGCCATCGTTCTTTCCTGGCCCTTGCGTCTCTAGGCTTTATGTATGCTGGGTTGTTCTCTGCCTTCTGCTTCAGCTTTTCATCTTCTCATTGAACTTGATTCTTCTCCAGACCAAATATGAGGCTCTGAATGGTGATCGGCCTAATGACACATGAAATATATAAAATTTGGAGTCATATGGACATGACTTTAAATTTCAACTCCATCACTTACCTGTGGGGTGTGCTTGGGCGTGTTCCTTATCCTCTCTGATCCTCAGTTTTCTCATCAGTAAAAGAAGGGTAATAATTTCTACTTTAAAATTATTGCTGTGGGTTATTGGGGTCAATGTATGTGAAGGCTTAAAAGTGGCTATTGTTTTTTCTTAAAAGTGTCTATTGTTTTTCTGAAAAGTATCTAGTGTTTTTCTGATGACAGCAAAAGTTTAAAACCTAAGGGAGATGTTCTGTTTTCTTTCTTCTGTGACTTATTGTGGTTATTGGTTTAATCTGCTATGCAAATTCCAGATAAAGTAAACATATATATGCCATTATTGAGAAAGCACTTTGGCAAAGGCCTGGCCCTTTTCTGTGGGATCTGAGCAAAACATTTTGCTGGATACACATTATTGGTGCATGATGCAAACTGCCAAATGCATACTACTCTTGGGATAAAAACTCTAATCACATCTTTTCTCAGTTATTGGCCCAGCATCCTCTTAATGCTAATATAATGTCTAAGTAATACAAAGTAGCTGCTCTTATTAAGTCTTTTGCTCAGATGTGGCTTCTTCCTCAGGCCTCTCTTTTCTTAGTCCATAAAAAAGTTAATAAGAAATATTACTTGGAAAGTATAATTCTGTAATTCTCTCCTCCTCCAGAGCCAAGTCTGTCATCCTGGACATAAAACGCACACAACATTCTTGTCCTGAATGTGGAAATTCCACTCTTGGAAGAATTTAGTGTGAATGGCAAATCAGGGAAAGTGTTTTGTGCCATCTGAAACCAACCTCACAAATCTACTGATTTTGGCAGGTTACTCAGAAATCATAGAAAATAACAGAGGAATGTGTAATGTTGTATGAGATCACAGGGGAGGGCCACTACATTAACTTGGTGGGAGTTGGTGTTAGTCATGGAAGGTTTGCTTGTAGAGTCATTGGTGGGTCATCATCATAAAGCCAGATATTGAGAGTAAATTTCTGACCCTGTATCAGTAAGTCAGCCAGTCCACCAACGAAGCCAAAAGATCAAATGTTAGTACCCAAAACATTTTCCAAGTTAGATGTTTTCAGAAGTGCACGCTTCCATGTCTTTTCTAGCCATGATCAATATGTGTCAGAGGCTCAGGTGTCTGTGGATACTCAGAACAAGGGAAAAATTACCAGAGAGAAGAAAACCCTTCCTAAGTGGAGGTTTTCTACTCCTGCTCAGTGTAGCTATTTTTGTTGGCTTTGTGGCCTTTCTAGCTTGGGACATGCCTTCCACATGGCCTGTGATAACTACCTGTTCTGTCTGACTTTGCTAACCTGAACTTGACCCCTCTGATGATTACGCAATGCCTGTCCTGGCTTCATAGTCTCTTCTTTCCTGTCACCACTCCTATCTAGGTCTGGCATATGTTCTTCTGTACTTTTAACCCATATTTCACAAAGAAACCATTCTAATACCTCTCATGGTTGTGTATTTATGTGTGCATCTATATGTAATAAAGGATTTGGCAGTAAAAGTAACACTGCGTACACTCAGTGGCCGTGAAGCCATAACCCTTTTCTGTGTGATTTTTCCTTTCATTAAAGTTCTGCAAAAAGTTCCTTTGAACTTTGAAGGATAAGTTATTTCTCCTTTATTCTTCTAAGTGTACTGACCCTTCAATTAGTTCAAGGATCCTGAGTTTCCACTTTTATGGTGTAACTTTAATACAAAACCCAATTTTGTTTACACTATCAACCTTTTACCAGTATTTCTTTTTTGTGGTCTCTTCCAAGGCCTAATCAGTAAGATCTATGGCTAAAGTACAGTCTAAGAGCCCCTTGAGTAATCCAAGAGTTGTTGCTAATTACATCAATTAATTCTCCAGCAGAAAATGCCACAGCATTGATACAGAGCTGTAGACTTCTGAGATTACTCAGACAAAATTGTTATTCAACAAATATTCTTTTTCAAGTCTATTAAGTATCACTGATTTGGATAGGAGTGAGTTGTTGAGCAGTAACAACAAAAATGATAACTCAGTTACTGTGACTAAGACTGTATCTTTTATGTCCAAAGGAGACTATAACATTAGGAAATAGCAAGTGCCTAAATAGACCTAATATTTTTTTCCAGGGAGAGATTTGCTGAGACTTTCTGCCCGAGAAATTATCAGCAGTTATGAATCTAGCTGTATCAACAGCATCTGCTACGTGCCTGACAATGGGTCAAGTTGAGGGCAGAGCGGTACACAAGACCATAATAATCTGAGAATTCATGAAGTTTCCAGTGTACAGGGGATAGGGACATCACACAAAGAATTCTATCTTTAATTATCATTTTGATAAGATTTCAAAAGAACATAGGAAGCTTTGAAAGCAGGAAACAAATTCCTCTGTCTCATTTGGGAAAAGAAGATTACTCAATGACTGAAGGATGTTGCAAGTTAGTTTGGTGACATTCCATGTTCCCACTTATCTGTGGGATCTAAAAATCAAAACAGTTCAATTCATACACATAGAGAATGTATGGATGGTTACCAGAGGCTGGGAAGGGGAGTGGGGGAATCAGGGGGAGGTAGGGATGGTTGATGGGTACAAAAAGTAGTTAGAATGAATAAGTCCTAATGTTTGATAGCACAACAGGGTGATATAGTCAATAATAACTGTACATTTAAAAATAAATAGTATAACTGGATTTTTGTAACTCAAAGGATAAATTCTTGAGGGAATGGATACCCCATTCCCCATGATGTGATTATTTCACATTGCATGCCTGAATCAAAATATCTCAGGTACCCCATAAATATACATACCTACTATGTACCCACAAAAGTTAAAAAAAAATAAATTTTTTTAAAAAGTTAGTTTTGTTGAAAAAGGCAGAAGTGTTTCAGGCCAAAACAGCATGAGGGAAGGACAAAGGGTAGAAATAGGCTTGGAATATTGAAGAAGCTGAAAGACAGGAGTATGTGTATGATGGGGTAAGGGAAAGAGGGCGACGCAAGATGATTTGGGAGGATTTTCAGGGTCAAGTCACGTCTATGTCGTTAGAGGTATCACTGTGAACATTAGTAATAGCCAACAGAGACTTTCTGGAACTGGTTGTGCTCGGGGAAGGGGTATGTTTGGTGTAGCCATGGAAACTATTATTTGAAGTAATCATGTGCTTTCCTTCACTAAAGTTAGAAAATAAAAGGTTTCAATTCTGCATTATTTTCCAAGACATGTTGTTGGTTAGTGTTGTTGACTTTTAAGGTTACTTTTTGCTGAGGGTGAGATAGGGACTCCCTTGGGTAAACAAACTAGCAGTTGATGCCTTTGGTCGATACAGCCTTGGCCTGACACTAGCTTCTCATAAGAAAGTGACCTGACAGACTCCTAACGTGCTTCCTGGCATGGTGAAGTATTCACCTTAAACAGCCAGGGACGAGATGTCTTTTCAAAATAGGCTTTTGGGGTAGTCGTTTATTCTGAAACTCACACCATACCATTTCTATTGGTTTTCAAACACAGAAATGTTTGTTTCAACACAACAGGTTAGGCTCTGATCCTTATTTTAAGAATTTACAATTTTTTGAAATAGAACATGGATTAAAACTTTGCAGTGGAGAAGAGACACTGACCTCACTTTCATTTATTTGTTCGAGCCAAACAGTTATGTTGAGAGAGTCCAATGAACCAACTGGAAAACACTAAAATGCTGGGCCTAGCAATATGGTTAACTCCTACTTGGATTTGAAGGAGCACTTGTAAAACCCCTCAAAATAGATAAAGGAACCTGCTTGCTCTGCCTTTGAAGTGTTCTAACCCTTTGGATATTCTAGCTCTCAGCACCTCTCAGGTTGCTAGAGAAATATCTCAAAATGGAGAAAGGTAAAACCAAGTACTCAGGTCCTATATAAGACAGAAGTGTGCTGGGGATGGACTTCTGTGTCTTTTTGCTTTTCCATCCTATCCAACAGTCACTGGAATCAGCATCATTTTAATAGTTTTTCTGCTTTTTGATTTTTGTTGTCATTTGCTTTTGCCTACTGTTGGATATATTACAAATCCCATAGTGCTTGCAGAATAGTGCTTTCTAAAATTCCATTTGCTTTTATATTTGCTCAGAGAGCCATTTTAATATGTACTTCCCTGTAAAACAACAACAACAACAACAACAACAACAACAACAAACGTAAGGGCAGATAATTTTTAAAGTCGTACGCAGGAAAAGGCAAGATGGGATATGAGCTGATATATGAGTACAAGTATCTGCTCTGGTGAGATTGGAGGGGCCAAATAATGGTGCATTTGTTTCAAAAGCAAATAATTGCAGGTCAGTAGTGAGATGCAGGAGAAAAAGGTGAATAAGCTCTGTTTTCTCAGTGAAATGTATGATCCGATCATGTAAGTGTGAGGTAAGTTTTAGGAATGATCAGGAATCTTGGAGAAAGCAAACATTTGCAAGGTATTTTGGTTAATAGTTATGATATGTTTGTTCTTTAGATAAATAAAGTACAGTATGTGAGTATTCTATATTGCTAGAAGATGTTAGCTGACCTAAATTGCAATTTAGATACTTTTTTTGCTTGTTTATATTCTGGTAAAAGAGTTCTTCATTATTAAAGAAAAATATATGTGTGAACTTGAATTTTGCATTGAATCTCCCTTTCTTATCACACATTACAACCTCTTAATACATTTTATGAGATTGATCTCCAGTTGACAGTAACTCCTAATATACTAGATTTAATTTCTCTTTTCATGACCCCATTCGGCATTTCTATCAAGTATTTTTCTGTAAAGTAGATGAGGATAATTTTTTATGTGTTTGGTGGCATAATTGTTTTACACGTTCAGCTGTTGCATATTCTATTTTATTAAGCGGGCATAGCTTAGAGCTTGGTCTCCAAAGCTGATTCGCTAATTAGTGAAACTAATGTGATGGGTCCCACTGTGAAACTCACATTGAAAATTTAGAAATCATACCAAGATATGTTTGAAGAGGAAAAAAATAAACAGGAAGAACATTTTTGTCAGTCTCTGTAAATAATTGTCCCTCTGAATCTAGGAAGCAGAAGCCAATGAAACCTATCCAGGATTTGTTGTTGTTGTTGTTGTTGTTGTTATACAAGGAACTTAACTATGGCTCCTCATCCTTCCCCACTGGGTCTGAAACATAGCATTGTTAGAGAATAAGGATTTGTTTATCAAATTAAAATAAGAATTTCAAGACTAAATGGATACAGAGTAAAATAATTTCCAATTATGGCTAGATCGCACATTCTCCAAATTCAGAAGGAAGACCCAGGGCCCTGCTGGTGCACTAGGCTCAGATAGGCCCTCACATGCACTTAGCTTCCACCTCTCCCTCTCTCAGCTGATCTGGGGAATATGTTTTCTCAACCAAGATATTGAGACACTAAATGACTGAGAGTTAACTGAATTAGATGTTCACTCCAAAGTTCATTACTTTAGCTCTTTGGACACTTAAATGTGTTGTGTAATATTTACAAATCAGTTCCCATTGACTGTAATATTTACAAATCAGTTTCTATTACCTATAGCAAGCATGTCTCCTTTTCGAGGAGACACAATAAAATTTAATTCTAGAAAACTGTTGGAAACAGTTCTAAATGATGAGGATGCTGTACATTCCAGTAACAATTTATTTCTGTGTATTTTGGTGCAGGAATATTCTTGGAATAAGGCAAGGGCACACACTTCTGAACTGGATATGAATTGTTTGCCATAAATTATGGCACAAAATAGACACTGAAAGAACCAGATGTTCAGTTCACTTTTCATTTTGGGCATTCTAAAAATAAACTTTTAGGAAAAGCTATCGTTAAGAACAGTGTGAAAAAGTTACACTTTCATCATTGAATTTATTTTTCAATTTTGTCAGTTATATTCTGAAATTATAAATATTCTATATAAGTCATTTATATATATTTTGATTTTTAAGACATATATTTGTTCTAATAATTATCTATTTCTGGCTAATTTTTTTATGGTTGTGTCATGCTATATGTGATCTATGCAGATGGCTAAAAGGTTTTGCATTCATTTTTTGTTCAATGTATTTATTTTACTTTTAATTTTTAATTGGCACATTTAATTGTCCATATTTATGGGAGTCAATGTGATGCTTTAATACATATACGTTATATAGCGACCAAATCACTGCAGTTAGCATCACCTGATGCATTTATCATTTCTTTATGGTAAGAACTTTCAAAAGCCTCTCTTATGTTTTGTAATACACAATACCTTACTGTTAACCACAGTCCCTACACTATGCAGTAATACCGGAATTTATTCCTCCTATCTAATTGTAAATTTGTACCCATTGACCAACCTCTCCCCATCTTACTCTTCTCCCTCCTGTCTCCTGTCTCTGGTGCACACTGTTCTATTTTCTACTTCTATGATATCAACTTGTTTTTTCTTTTAGGATTCTAAATATGAATGAGATCATGGGATATTTTTCTTTCTGTGTCTTGCTTATTTCACTTAACATGATATACTCCAGGTCCAACCATGTTGTCACAAATGACAGGATTCTGTTCTTACGGGTGAATCGTACTCCATGCTGTATATGTCCCGCATTTTCTTTATTCATCCATTGTTGGACGCTTAGTTTGCTTCCATATCTTGGCTCTTTAAAATAGTGCTGCGGAAACATGGGGGTGCAGATATCTTTTCAACATACTGATTTCATTTCCTTTAGATACATATTGAAGAGTAGAGTTATTAGATCATAGGGTAGTTCAGATATCTTTTCAACATACTGATTTCATTTCCTTTAGATACATATTGAAGAGTAGAATTATTAGATCATAGGGTAGTTCTATTTTTAATTTTTTGAGAAAATTTCATACTGTCTTTCGTAATGGCCATGCTACTTCACAATCCCACAAACATTGTGCAAGTGTTTCCTTTTCTCCACATCTTTACCAAGACTTGTTTTGTCCTTTTGATAATAGCCATTCTAACTAGAGTCAGAGGTGTCTCACTGTGATTTTGATTTGCAGTTCTCTAATGTTTAGTGATGTTGAGCATTTTTTCATATGCCTGTTTGCCATTTGTGTTTCCTCTATTTTTTTTTTTTTTTTTTTGAGACGGAGTCTCGCTCTGTCGCCCAGGCTGGAGTGCAGTGGCCGGATCTCAGCTCACTGCAAGCTCCGCCTCCCGGGTTCCCGCCATTCTCCTGCCTCAGCCTCCCGAGTAGCTGGGACTACAGGCGCCGCCACCTCGCCCGGCTAGTTTTTTTTTTTTTTTGTATTTTTTAGTAGAGACGGGGTTTCACCGTGTTAGCCAGGATGGTCTCGATCTCTTGACCTTGTGATCCGCCCGTCTCGGCCTCCCAAAGTGCTGGGATTACAGGCGTGAGCCACCGCGCCCGGCCGGTGTTTCCTCTATTGAGAAATGTTTATTCAGGTCTTCTGCCCATTTCTTAAATTAATGTTGAAAATGCGTTTTTTGCTAGGTACTCTGTGCACTGAGTGCTAACCTCTGGCCGGATGCACAGTCCGCAGCTGCTTTTTACTCTGTTGTTTCCTTTGTTGTGCGTAAACTTTTAAATTTAACGGAATTGCATTTGTCGATTTTTATTTTTGTTACCTGTGCTTTTGAGGTCTCATTTAAAAAATCCTTGCTCAGCCCGGTGTTGTGATGCATTTCCTTTGTTTTCTTCTAGTAGCTTCATAGCTTGAGGTCTTAGATTTAAGTCTTTGATCCACTTTGAATCAATTTTGTATAAAGTAAGAGGTAGGAGTCTAGTTTCTTTTTTTTTTCGTGTGGATATCCAATTTTCCCATCGCTGTTTACTTAAGAGAGTGACTTTTTCCCAATTTTGAGCCCATCAGAAGGAAAATAGACTATACTTGAGGATCACTGCTATATGAGAAATAATTTATCCTTGTTAAAAAGATGATATGGAGAATACAGCTAGTAGCATGCTAAGTCGGTGCTGAATCAAGGGTCATACAAAAGATGCTCCACAATGCCACAGAAATGCATTGACAAGATTAAGAAAACCATACAAATAAAAAAACCTATATATGCTGTATATCCTCAGAACATCTTCACATTATGGGTACTTCCTGTAAAACTGAGACTTGTGGTCTGCAGAGTTAGTTGGCCAGCCTTGAAATTAATCAAGTCATCTAACTTTCTCATCTTACTTTGGCATGTGGGTGTTGAGCTAAGATTTTGTATTAACTTGAGAGGTGATAGGGCTTGAATCTGTAAACACAATTTTTTTATGTCCTTGCTCTTTGGTTATTTATTGCATCATTTCTAGACAATGAGATCCATCTAGGTCTCATAGTTCAGTGGTTCACAGGCCATAACACTACTCCCACATGGTTTCTCATACATCAAAGACCACACGGAAAACCCAGCTCCTCTCTGCTTTTTCTTGATGTTTGTTAGATTAGCTGTTAGAACTCGAAATTGTTACTTTTAATTGATAGCTTTTTTTGACCAATTACCACCAGCTAGGCATTTTTTTTTTTTAAGTACACTATGTTTTATCTCATTTCACCATAACCCTATGAAGGAGATGCTATAATTACAGTCTCCTGACCGATAGAAACTAAGGCTAAGGAAGATAAAGGCATTTGCTGAAAATGACATAGCCGAAAAGAATTGGAGCCAGGATTGTAGACTTAGTCTGACCCCATTGCCCTAGACCTTACCAAGCATGTTTTGTTGCCTCTCATTCTAGTAAAGTGTAGTCTTTTTCCAACTTAAGTTATTCATGGATGCCTTTTAAAAGAAAAAAATATCCTAAACTCCCGAGGTGGGCTTCAATTATTTTCAGACTATGATAAAACATGTACAAAAGTAAAACTAGAACTCTGACTTGTAGTATTTTTAGTTATAAAACTGAACACAAAATAAATTTTTAAAACAACTCTAAAACCAGTAAAACTGAAATGAACAATATTAGCTTAATGCTAGAGCACGTTGTTTGAGGCAATGTTGTCAATGCTATGGTTAATAGCAGAATAATACATTTTTCTGCATTACGTTGCATTGGTGATCAAGGGTACTTTTTCATATCTTGGTATGATACATCATTCTCACTATTATTGGTATTTTTCTTCTAAATTGTTAAACTTATCATTAGCCATTGATGCATTATTTTGAAATGGCAGTCAATTACAGAGTTCCTCCCAAAAAGTACTCTTTGCGGAATATTTTCCATTCATTATGTCTGTACCACTTTATTTTCTGACAATGAACCGTGACAGTAGTTGTAGGAACAGAGATGAGACTCGTGTGTTCTGTCCCTTTAGTAGTATGAGTTAATACTACTCATATTGAATGTTAGAGGTGAGTTCCTTTTGAGTTCTGCATGCAGTTGCTTGCTTGATGAGGACTCAATTTCCTGGTCATTTATTTTTCTTTCAGAACTGCCATGACCTCTCTTTAGTATGGCTTGGTGTGGGCTCACTATCCTTTACTTGTGCTACCTTGATTGTCAAAATGAACCTTTGACAGTAGTTCTGTTGTGGGAATTTTGTTTGTTCCCTGACAACTTTCAGTTTGTTATAGATCAGCTTAGGATCCAGCACTGCTGCACAGTTTGTTCCCCCATGAGGAAAACAATGTTTGTTTGATTAATTGTTGCAAAGGGCTTATAGTCTCTCATTTGACAGTGATACTGAATAGTCAGAAATTTTCTACAGATATATTACTATAGCCCTAGGTATAATAGATTTTTGTGAATTGAAAGTTAGTATCATCTTTACTTAGAGGTGGATGAGCAGACTCCTTTGTCTATTTTTAGTTTTGAAGAGTATTAGAATTACTTCTAACCCCAAATAGCTCTCCTTCCCATTGCCCTACAGGCTCAGAAAATTCTCTATTAAATCTACCTTCTCAAGCCTGGTATATTGTATTTTCAATGTAAATGCCTATGGGAGAAGACAAGGTATTTAGCCATAGTGTCACAGTACAAAGGATTTTATTTTGCTATCTGCCTCTGGTGGTGGAATCACAGAAAATTAGAAAACATTAGTTTTCTAGGTAGATAAGACTAGGAGCAAAAAAAGAAACTCTGAAAATGTTTAAAATTTGCTAAGAAGCAGACCAAGCTACATGCACATGTGATCGTCGTCTGGTAGTCTTTGTCATATTACAATTCTAGTTAATGCCAGTAGCACTGTCAAATGGGAAGAAATGAAAAGCTCTAGTTTGAATCAGGTCATATGACTGTCCAACATTTTCATAGGTGCCTCCTGGAAATCATGACCACAGTTAGTCTTTAGGCTCTTCTATTACAGTCCTGTTTGTTAAAAAGAAAAGAAGCAGTCTGCTCTCTGTTCCTTGGTGCTTCCACCCAGCACTCAAACACTAGAGGAACTCAATCTGGAAGTATCAGCACCTGCTCCCCTGGGTTTCAGAGAGTATAAAGTTGGAGATATCAAGAACTGCTAGCCTCCTTCCATGAACTCAGCGATTCATTATAGGAGCAGTAAGTTTGTCCCAGGGGACTTATCCTTGTTCTAGGGCTGGGTCCTAGGTGCCCCAGAAGCCTCCAAGTCATGGTGTTTCCTACATCTCCTGCTTGTTCTTATTACTATCTTCACTATCATGTCAATCCTAATTCCTACATGACTGAAATTATATTAAAACAGAAAAAAATATGGAGACAAATTCATCCTGATGGTGGCATCCTAAATGCACTGACCATTCATTCCTGCCTGACAGTTCCATGGAGCTGATCTGGTTTCTGTCCTTTGTAGGAGCTTTTCTTCATTTCTGCAAACTATTCTGTAACCTCTGAGTAAACTCCCTTTTTGATCAAGATGGTCTCTTGCCTGGAGTCCAGGTAGCTTCTCTGGTTTGTGGCAGCCCTTTTCCCCAGGGGCTGGATTCAGCTTCTTTCCATTTCCCGCTTTTCCCAACAACAGATCTATTCATCTGACTTTGTACTTTTTATATGAACTTAACACATGTTCACTTTGGCCAAGTGGAAAGCCTGCCTCCCCATCCCCTGCATTGTTCTTTCCTACTTAAACCACAGCTAAGCATATCTGCTAGACTCCATAACTGGAACGCACAGGGCTTCTCTGCACATACTCTCTGCCTCTGAGGTGATAAATCCATGTTCACTCTGCCCCTTGTCCTTTGGCCTTTCCTTCCTCCCAGTCTCTCATCCTTTTATCACCAAGCCTCACCTATCTCATGAGAGAGAGAGATGGGGGAAATATGGTGTCTTCACAAAACTGACAGGAGGGTAAGCTTAGATTAGGCCAAGTTACACCACATAAAAGGAACGAAAAGAGAGAGAAAAAGGAGACAAGAAAACCAAGAGCAGGAGGAGAGAGAGGGAGAGAAAGAATACAAGAAGTCAAGCGGGACACTGGGAGACAGGTGTATGTCTAAGAAGTTTTTACAGACTGACTTCATGACTTGCCCTGTATTGCCTTCTCAAGAAGCTTTCAATAAAGAAGTCCTTGCTTTTCAGGGTTTGAGGAGTGAGGTTTATTTTTCTTTTGAAAGTTTTCTCTACTAGGATGAACCTTAAGGTGGGGGCAGGTAAGACTAGTTTAATTTGGGATGCATTTCTTACTGTGCATTCTTCTCTCCACTAAGATAAAAGTGGTTAGGAGGAAGAATCACTGGGAGAGGTTGGAGTAGGGAGAATTCTCTTGTTACCCTGTTACTCTGTGCAGGACATGGCATGCTACTGAAATTAGAAGCAGGCTTCTATCTTATCATAACTTTAATTTGGTCTTAGGAATATTTTATTTTTATTTATATGCATACACGCAGGACCAGCCACCCATATAGGCCTAACACTGTGCCTTCAGTGCTCTGGGCTTCAGACTCTCTGTCTTCAGGTCTCCTGGGGAGCTCCAAGGACACCAATACATCAAAGGAGACACGGCAGCTCTCATCAACATTGAATTTCACTGTGAATGTTTGTCAGGTTGTTATTCTTCATGCATCTCTGAGAATCAGGCATCATGGATTAAGACTCAGAGATCAGAATTTTCAGAATCTGGAGCATGTAGCAGCAGTGTGAGGTCCCTGAGCATCCGGAGGTAAGGGGACGTGGTGGCTCTGTCCAGGAAGGTCCAGAGGCTCTGCTGAGAGAATCAAGCCTGTGAAAGTTCTTCTTCTTCTTCTTCTTTTTAATCATTATCCTTGCATAAGAATAATGGGCCAAAAAAGGGTTACATTTCTTTTATAAAGTCTACAAAGGGCGACCAGGTTTTAGTGATGGTTTTCGGAAACTTACATCTTACTGTGATTAACACGTGAAATGATTAGACTGGTGCTAAACTTAGAAGCGGAAAAAGGAAACATATTCTTTAAAATTTTTAAGGTTCAGAAAAGCTCCTGAAAAGCCCATTTTCCATTTTAGTGAGAAAAGAAGAAGAATACCAGTTTAAAAATTCATAAAGACTGCATTATGCTTAGTGGAAACATTCTTATAAAAAAGAGAACAGGTTTGTACTTAAAGATACAGTCACGAACATTTTATAGAGCCCTTCCAAGAAATAAGCCCAAGCATCTCCCCAAATGGAAGGTTTTTGAAGAAGCAGAAAACGTGATTACTTTTATGATATGTATGAGAATATCAGGTACCATTAGGACTTCTGTGATCAAAAGCGGGGATTTTTAGATAAAAGGATATGTTTTGTCATTTACTCATTATTGATGGTTTTTGAGAGCCTTCTGCAGATTCATTCTGCAGGAATGATTCAGTCCATATAGGTGGTAGTCTAAGGAGCAGTCAAATCAGAATTTCCTGGCCTCTACTTCTGAAGAGTCATACGGAAATGGATTGGAATGCATTTTGGTTGTGCATGATAACATTTGAGCAAATAGCTACATGTGTGGCCATCACAATTTGTATGTCACTAACCAGAGTTCAAACTGTGGTAACGATGCTCAATTTTAACAAGAACAAGGCCGGTAGGACTGAGGGGTCAACTTCTGTGATTCCATGTCTTTCTTTGGAAAACCATCATAGTGCTTTCTGATAATCACTCCTCACCCAAATTTATTCCCACGTCAGTAGAGAAGCCTTTCTGAAACCATGACATGGCTCAAGATTCTTTCTCACAGATTTTGCTTGAGACATTATACATCACAGCATGGTCTGGGACATTTAATGTAAGCAAATTACCAAATCCAAGAGCTGGACATATCCTTAGGATTAATTCGTAATATTGCCCTCTTTGTGAGGATGAGAGATTTGAGAGCCAGGGAGGGAACATGACATGTTCAAAGTCACGTAATAGTAAGTGATAAATTGGTAACTTGGGCTAGGTATTTATAGACTTCTTTGCCATTTCATCCTATATAAATCTTAACCTATTTAATGTCACTTTCCACCTGTAATTGATTTATAAAATGAAGATTATTTGTTATTAATTTAAGGAAGGATATAGGATTGGAATTTAAGGCTGGTCTGAAATGGTGTTTTTGACTGATTATACTATCATCTATCAAGCAAGAAGAGCTATCAAGTAGCTAATGATTTTGTCTTTGAAGAACTTTATCCCTTGGAATATTACCAGCAACATAATGATTTTCTGATTGTGTGTTCACAAGTAGCACCTGTCCTGGTTTGGCAATGTGCATCTTAAGGGAACTGTTTAGAAAGTAATTTGGAAGAGATTTCCTTTTTACAGACAGCATTTTAAAATAATAAAGCATGATCAGCACTGTTCTCCTATCTGTTTGTCCTAAGTCAAATACACTTATGGATAAAGTAATTACATTATCTTTAGAATGAATCAAGATTTTTCTCTTCACATTAGCTCATATCTATATTAAGGGTATTTGTTTTCTGTAAAATGTATACCAATGTCGAAATGTGACTATAAACTAGAAATACCTTTTCACTCCTAGCTTCCAATGTCTCTGAGATAACCATCACACCTAATGCCGACACCACCTAAGGCCACCTCTGCGCTTTTGTACAAATGGCATTCCCTCTCTTAGGGTTTCAGGTAGAGATGTTTTTGTGAGGTTTTCTATAGTAAAATCTCAAATTATTTCCTTTGTCTAGTATGTATACTTTATTGATTTATTTATCATACTTCTATTAAGAGTCTAGTATGAGAGAGAATGAATTCTGTGCTAAGCATTGGGCTATGTTAGGAAACAAAAGACAAGTAAGGTTCTTACTGCCAGAGAGCTTATATTCTATTAAGATTCATGAAAAATAAGCAAGCAAATTAATAAAATAATTTTAGATGCTTGTAAGACATAGAAGAAAATAATACAGAGCAGTGTCTCTGAGGAGATAACACTGACACTGAGACGTGAATGAAAAGGAGGAGATGACAGAGTAAATCTGGGACAAGAGACTTCCAGGCAGAGGGGACAGCAAGCACAGATCCCCACTGAGTGCTAAGTACTTCCTAAGTCCTTGTTTCAAAAGAGCTCCTGGGCACAGGGGAATGCAACATGAGATGAAACCACAGAAGCAAGGAGCAGTCAGGTCTTGCTGGGTTTGCAGGTCATGGTAAGGCTTTTAAAATTTGTTCTAATGCACTGAAAATCTGTCAGGAAGGTTCAGGGAAGTGGGCCATTGGCTCGTTAGAAAGTGAAGGCACATATTCTTTACAGACACCTGGGTATTGGCTCTGCTTTCTCTCCTTATGTGTGAGTTTTACCTTGCTAATACAGTTTGGTTCAAAAACTAGGCAAGCTTGATGTCTGTCTATATGACCTTAAATAGAAACCTGTGGATAGCCCATGAGGTGGACTGAAAAAGAACACCCTAATGATGTCAGGTCCTACTCCATGGAATCTGTAAATGTTACTTTATTTGGATAAGGATTTTGCAGATGTGATTAAGCTAAGAGTATTAAAACAGGCAGATGTTCCTGGATTATCTGTAGGAGAACTGAATGCTGTTGCAAATGTCCTTAGGAGTGAGAGGCAGAGGGAGATTGAAAATGTACAGAGGCAAAGGCAATGTGAAGATGGAGCAGAGAGAGAGTTGAAGATGCTGGACTTGAAGATCAAATAATTATCAGAGATACAGGTTGAACGGAATAAACCAGGTCCTTGGGATTTGCTATAATAGTCTGAGGGACAATGAGCAAATTGTTCCCATCTCAGTGCTTTGGGTCCTTTTAGGATCTCTACAGAAGGATTAACAGCAAGTTAGACTCTAAACCCATTTTTAATTCCTAACCAAACAAATATTTATTTAAATATGTACTAGCATTCCTATGTACAGGAAATAGAGGGATTTGGAGCAGACAAAATACTCAGGGAAACATAAGCTCACAGGTCTAAATAGCCAGATACCTGAGGAGTGCAACTGCTAGATACCGTGGTTAGCGAACTGCAGCCTGTGGACAAAATCTAGCCCTTTGTTGCTGCTATATGGCTCCTGAATAAGAGGAATTTTTGCATTTTAAGTAGTTGAAGGAAATAGAAGTATACTAAGTATACTATTTTGTGACACATTAAAGTTATATGAAATTCAAATTTTACGCCCACAAATAAAGATTTATTGAAACATACGCACACTTTCATTGACCCATCGTTCATGGCTGCTTTCACACTATAGTGGCAGAGTTGAATGACTGTGATTGATACTATCTGGTTCACAGAACCAAAAATACTATCTGACCTTTTACTGAAAATAAGTCTACTGCTCTTAGCTCTAAGAGAAAGACAATTAATGGAAAAACACATACAACCTGAAGCAGAATTATTGGAACATATGGAACCCAAACTTAAAAATAACTGTAATAAACATGTTTAAGACACTGAGTAAGCTATAATAAATATGGATAAGAACAATGAGTTATATTTTAAAACAATTGGAGATATTTGGTATGGGATGTGTGATCGCTAAAATAAAGAGTGCAATACATGGATACACGGAATAATTATCAGGGTGGATAGAGCTGAAGAATGAATCAGTAAGTGGTGCTCACTATTGACTGGTTAACCAAGATAAATATTTGATCCTCTCCTTCTATTTACTGATGTTTAAAATAATGAACTGATTTTTTTAGCAACACCTGAAAGTGACAAATTGGTTTATTTTAATGCTATTTTGAACTCATAGATTTAAACATATTTCACGGGTTTTAACCCTTCACATTTATTATCCTTATTGAAATTCAAATTTCCCTATATTTGGCCCATAGTAACTTTTTCAAATTGGTTCTCGAGTCTTCTGACATGGCTCAAATTGTCCTTGAGAGCTTTGTGACTATCTGAAATGGCAAGATGTTACAGGATCATCTTGTTCATTTTCTGCCCTTGACCTGGAGTCAGCAATTATCCAAGAAGCTCTGGTTTCTTAGAAACTAGGATGTCAATATTAATATGTGCACTAGAGATGTTCAATGCTACTGAGTTGGTCCTTTTTGTCTAGGCTTTTCCAGTGGTTAGAACCACAGTGTGTTTCTGACCAGTGTATGTGTCTACCTGTATAAAACAGCTCATGAAATCATACTGATTCTTCTAACTCAAATTTTAGACTACAGGATTTTTATCTATTCTTTTCTATGTTACAGATGTATCTCTTAAAATATTCCAGAAATACTCAGTTGTTTTATTTCTTGTTACATGCACTATAGTCTCAGAATAACAATACAAATGTTACAAAAATCAATATGATTAATAAAAACATATGCATATGTTCTCCTTATTCACCCTCTGTTTTATATAGTTGTACTATATATACACTCTCTGAGAATATAACCATTACATATTATACTTTCAAATTTTAAGACTATTTTTTAGAGCAGTTTTAGGCTCACAGTAAAATGAGAGAAAGGTAAAGATATTTCCCATTTATTCCCTAGTCCCACACATGCCTAGTATCTCCTGATTATCAGTATCCTCCACCAGAGTGGTACAATCATTGCAATTGATGAACCAAATCATAATCACCCAAATTCCATAGTTTACTTTAGGGTTCACTCTTAATGTTGCATATTCTATAAGTTCAAACAAATATATAATAAAGTGTATCCATCATTAGAGTATCACACAGAGTATTTTCACTGCCCAAAAAAAAAAAATCTGTCCTCTGCCTATTCACCCCTTCCACAACCCCGATCCCTTGACAACCACTGATCTTTTTACTGTCTCCACAGTTTTGTCTTTTCTAGAATGCCATATATTTGGTTTCTGTATTTTTATAACTTTTAGGTTCAGAAGTACACGTGCAGGTTCATCACATAGGTAAACTTGTGTCACAGGGGTTAGTTGTACAGATTATTTCATCACCCAGGTACTAAGCCTAGTACCCAATAGTTACTGTTTTCTGATCCTCTCTGTCCTCCCACCCTCCATCCTCATGTAGGCCCCAGTGTATGTTGTTCCTCTCTATGCGTCCATGTGTTCTCATCCTTTAGCTCCCACTTATAAGTGAGAACATGCAGTATTTGGTTTTCTGTTCCTGCATTAGTTTGCTAAGGATAATGAACTGCAGCTCCATCCACGTTCCTGCAAAAGACATGATGTCATTCTTTTTTATGGTTGCATTGTATTCCATGGTATATATATGTACCATATTTCCTTTATCTTGTCTACCATTGATGGGCATTTAGATTTATGCCGTATCTTTGCTCTTGTGAATATTGTTGCAATAAACATATGAATGCCTGTGTCTTTATGGTAGAACAATTTATATTCCTTTGGGTACATATTCAGTAATGGATTTGCTGGGTCAAGTGGTAGTTCTGTTTTCAGCTCTTTGAGGAATTGCCACATTGCTTTCTACAATGGTAGAACTAATTTACACTTGCAGCAACAGTGTATAAGTATTTGTTTTTCTCCACAACCTCGCCAGCGTCTGTTATATTTTGGAATGTCATATATATATATAAGCATACCGTATGTAGCCTTTTATTATTGGCTTCTTGTATTTAGTAATATTTATTTAATGTTCCTCTATGTCTTGTCATGGCTGGATAACTCATTCCTTTTTAGTACTAAATGATCGTTTGTTTTCTGAATATACTATACTTTATTAATTTACCTACTGAAGGACATCTTAGTTGCTTCCAAGTTTTGGCAAATATGATTAAAACTGCTATAAACATCTGTGTGCAGGTTTTTATGTGGATAGTAGAAGTTTTCATTTCCTTTGGGTAAATACCAAGAATAGCAATCACTGGACTATAGGGTAACAGTATATTTAGATTTTGTAACAGATTACCAAACTGCCTTCCAAAGTACCTATCCCATTTGCATTCACATCAGCAATAAATGAGAATTTCTCTTTCTTTAAATCTTTGCCAAAGTTTGGTGTTATCAGTGTTCCAGATTTTAACTATTCTAATAGATATGCAGTAATATCTCATTGTTTTAATCTGCAATTCCCTGATAACACGTGACATGAAGAATCTTTTTATATACTTATTTTCTACCTGTGCTTCTCAGGTGAGGTATCTGTTCGGGACTATGGCTACTTTTTTAATTGAGTTATTTGTTGTTGATTTTTAAGAGTTCTTTGTGTATTTTGGGTAGCAATCTTTATCAGATGTTGTTTTTGCAAACATTTTTTCCCAGACTGTGGCTCGTCTTTGGCTCATCTTGTCATTCTCCTGAGATTGTCTTCCACAGAATAGAAGTTTTTGATTTTGATGAAGTCTAGTTTATCAATTATTTTTGTCATGGATCATGCCTTTGGTGTTATAACCAAATGGTCATCATCATACTCAAGATCATCTAGGTTTTCTCTTTTGTTATCTAGTTAACTTGTGTCATGGGGGTTTGTTATCTAGTTAACTTGTGTCATGGGTGGTTGCTCTACAGCTTATTTTATCACTCAGGTATTAAACCTAGTACCCATTGGTTATTTTTCCTGATCCTCTCCTTCCTACCATCCTCCGCCCTCCAATAGGCCCCAGTTGTGTTGTTCCCCTGTACATGTCCATGTGTTCTCTTTGTTTACCCACCACTTATAAGTAAGAACATGCAGTATTTGGTTTTCTGTTCCTGTGTTAGTTTGCTGAAGATAATGACTTTTTCATCCATGTTCCTGCAAAGGACATGATCTCATTCTTTTTTTATGGCTGCATAGTATTCCATGGTGTATATATACCACATTTTCTTTATGCAGTCTACCATTGATGGGCATTTAGGTTGATTCCATGTCTTGGCCAAGCTATTGTGACTAGTGCTGTGACGAACATAGGCATTAATGTGTCTTTATAATAGAATGATTTATATTTCTTTGAGTATATACCCAAAGGAATGCACATGTTGAACCAACCATGCATCCTGAGGATGAGGCCTACTTGATTGTGGTGGATTCACTTTTTTTATGTACTGCTGGATTTAGTTTGAAGTATTTGGTTGAGGTTTGGTATTTGGTTGAGGATTTTTCTCATGATGTTTGTCAAAGATATTGGTCTGAGGTTTTCTTTCTCTGTTGTGTTCCTGCCAGGTTTTGGTAAAATGTTGGTCTCATAGAATGATTTAGGGAGGATTCCTTTCTCCTCAGTTTTTTGGAATACTTTCAGTAGGAATAGTAGCAGCTCTTTTTTGTATATCTGGTATAATTCATCTGTGAATCTGCTTGGTCTTGGGTTTTTTGTTTTTTTTTTTGATTGGTAGGCTATTTATGACTCATTTATAGAGCTCATTATTGGTCTGTTCAAGGGTTCAGTTTCTTCCTGGTTCACTCTTGGTTGTGTGTGTCCAGGAATTTATCCATTTCTTCTAGATGTTCCAGTTTATGTGCATAGACGTATTTGTAATATTATCTGATGGTTATTTGTATTTCTGTGGGGTCAGTGGTAATATCTTCCTTGTTTCTGATGGTGTTTATTTGGCGCTTCACTTTTTTCTTTTTTATTCTAGCTAGTGGTCTACTTTTATTAATTGTGTTTTTCAAAAAGCCAGCTCCTGGATTCCTTGATCTTTTGAATATGGTTTTACATACCTCAGTATCCTTCAGTTCTGCTCTGGTTTTGGTTATTTCTTGTCTTCTGCTAGCTTTGGGATTGTTCCGCTTTTGATTCTCTAGTTCTTTTATTTGTGATATTAGTTTCTTAAATTGCTGTCTTTCTAACCTTTTAATGTGGCCATTTAGTGCTATAAATTTCCCTCTTACCACTGCCTTAGCTGGGTCCCAGAGATTCTTGTATTTTGTATCTTTATTCTCATTTGTTTCAAATAATTTCTTGATTTCTAATTTAATTTCATTATTTAATCAAAAGTCATTCAGGAGCAGGTTATTCAATTTCCATGTAATTGTACAGTTTTGAGTGAATTTTTTAGTCTTGATTTCTAATTTGATTGTCCTGTGGTCTGACAGATTGTTATGATTTCAGTTTCTTTACATTTTTTGAGGAGACTTTTACTTGCAAGTATGTAATCAATCTTAGAGTATGTGCCATGTGGCAATGAGAAGAATGTATATTCTGTTTTGGGGTGGAGAGTTCTGTAGATGTCTGTAGATGTCTGTCAGTTCCATTTGATGCAGTGCTGGGTTCGGGTCCTGAATACCTTTGTTAAATTTCTGTTTTGATTATCTAATATTGTCAGTTAGGTGTTAAAGCCTCCCGGTATTATTGTGTAGGAGTCTGTCTTTATGAAGGTCTCTAAGAACTTGCTTTATGAATCTGAGTGTTCCTTGCATGTGCTCTTTGTTGGTTGCATGCGCATCTAGGATAGTCAAATCTTGTTGAATTGAATGTTTACCATTGTGTAAAGCCCTTCTTTGTATTTTTTATCTCTGTTGGTCTAAACCAACGTAATTATATAATTCAGCTCATCTGTTCCCCCAGAGTCACTGAGGGCCAGAAACAAGTCTGGGTGTACTATAGCCCTGTATAGGATTCCCAGCCTTCTCCCCCATCACTCCAACTTCTGGGTCTTCCCTCTGTCCACTCTCAGTGCCTTCCCTCTGAAGATTTATTAGAAACATGCCAGTTGTCTCAGTCCCTCAGTGGGAGCTGTTCTACCTGGCTTCTTCTTGTCGGTCATCTTGACTTCCGCCACCAGTTTTCTCTTACGTTATCTTCTAGGAGTTTAATATTCTAGCACTTGACATTTAGATCTATAATCTGTTTTGAGTTGATTTGTGTAATAGATATAGGGTCTGTATCTAGATTTATTTTTGAATGGTTGTTCCACTGTTCCGGCACCATTTGTTGAAAAGACAATATTTTCTCCCTTGTATTGTATTTGTTCTTTTCTCATAGATTAGTTGACCAAATAGGAGGAGCTATTTCTGGCTTTCTGTTTTGTTCCATTGATCTACTTATTTATTCTGTCACCAATACCATGTTGTCCTGATTATTATAGTTTCATAGTAAGTCTTGACATTGAATAGTGTCAATCCTCCAACTTTTTAAAATCCAATATTGTGTTAGCTCTTCTTGGTTTTGTGCCTCTCCATATAAACTTCAGAATCAGTTTGTTGGTGTCCACAAAGTAACTTGCTGGGATTTTGACTGAGATTGCATGGAATCTATACCTCATGTTGGGAAGAACTGACATCCTGACAATATTGAATCTTCATATCCATGAACATGGACTATTGCTCCATTTATTTAGTTCTTTGATTTTGTTCATCAAAGTTTTGTAGTTTTCCTCATGTCAATTATGTACATATTTTATTAGATATATACTCTACTTTCATTATTAACTTTCATTTAGAATTAGTAATACATTTAATGCTCATCACAAGTCTTTATGTTAGTGTGTCGCTAGATGGACTGTTGGAAGCTCTTTCTCTGGTTGATTACTCAGGAATGGTTTGTGGGAATAAAATCATCTTCATGGTTATAATGTTACTTGTGTTTATAATGTTGATAAAGAATTGCTATCAAAGTCTGATTGTGAACTATCATTTTTATTTACCTATAAGTATCTTGTGTTTTTAGCCCAGTTAACAAAAGGATTTTTAAATTTTTTCTTTAGTTTTACCAAGATGAAATGCTATTAATTATTTTGAGTCTGTTTTCTACTATATAGTGTGCTCTTTTGAGTATGAAAATGTGTGTGTTTGTATGTGTGTGTGTGTATAAATATACATGTTCCAAGATTTTCTTGAATTACACTTTTTAGTATTCTCTTCCAATGTATTGAGTTTTTTTTTTTTTTTTCTTTAGGGATTCCTGTTACCCATATATTGGATCTTCTTTACCTATCTTTGATATTTTCATTTTCTTTCAAATTTCTTAATATCTCTATTTCTTTATTTTTGATTTAAAAAATTTTCTTCCTCTTACATATCTTAAACTTATCTATTGTCTTTATTTGCTCTTCTGTTCCTGTTTATACATTTCTAAAATGATTTTTGCTTATATGTAATTTTTTTTCCATATTCTGTCATCTCATTTCTAAATGTTACTAATTAAGATTCACACTCTGTTTCAAATCTTGATTCATTTTCTTCATTTTTTAAATCTCATTTCAAAATAGTATGCCACAGTTTTATTTTTGCAAGTGTGTCTTTTGGATGTACTTTAGTTATAAGTATGCTATTGTGTTTCTTATGTCTTTTTTCTGTTTCCTATCCTGAAATTTATTTGGGGCTTCTCTTCATTTGTATCTGTTTTTCCCCCTCTATCTTCTCTCACACAGTTGGTGATATCATGGAAGTCTGTGTCTGTTAGTAATTTGTTCCCAACCATTTGTATTTGGGGATTCCTGGGAATACATTGCTACTTATTCAGTTTTGTTGTAAAAGTTATTAATCAGTTTTATATTTTCATATTCATTTGAATGAAGTTTTTAACTGTAGTAGATTAAAAAGAGCAAAAAAATTTGAAAGAAATCAGTATAAACAAAAGCATAATTATTTAAAAAGAAAGGAAAAATTAAATTGATCAATAAAAGTTAGATCTTGATTTTTGGATAAACTAATAGTAAAGTAAATTTTACACAGGACTGATTTTTTTTTTAATGACACACAACATTGGGAACAAAGACACAATTCGATGGTCAACAATATAACATTTAATTTGAAATCCTAAGCAAGTGAGTGTTTTCTACATGTATAAAAACCAGATCAAAAAGTAGAAAGCTAAATAAATCAATGTGCAGAAAACAGTTAACATAGCAGGCCTGAAGCTTTTCTCTTTATAAGTATCTGCTTACAGACTGGTCCTTGGCACATATCTGAAATCTTAGCACTTGACCCATTCCATGAACTGACATGAAACTTTCCCTACTGATCAGGGTGGTTCACTGTGCTTTAGATTGTTTGTGGAATCACCTCGCTTTATGCTAAACGCTTGCTTTCCTTCATGGAATCTGGAATTTTGGGCAAGGGAAAGGTTGTCAATGTGATGAGACCCCAGTTAAAACTTTGGGTGTTGAGTCTCTAATGGGCTTCACTGGGCAGACACATTGCACATTTGTTACTGCATTTTTCATTGCTGAGAAAAGAACATGCTAAATTTCCATGAGTACCTTTACAGAAAGAAGAGAGCATAAGGAAGTCTGTGTATGAATTTCTCCGGACTCCAACCACGCCATTTTCCCTGCTGATACCCTTTTGCTGTAAAAGTCTTAGCTGTGAAAATAGCTGCATGCTGAGTCCTACTAGTGAATCACTGAATATTGTACTTCTCGTGAATCACATAACCTACAACCATAAAATAAGTGAAAAAGATAGTAAACTTTTTAGCCCCCTGAAAATATACAGCTACAGATAGTTTCAAGGACACATTTTGCCAAATCTTTAAAGCATCAGGCTTCTAAATTATCTCACTGAAATCCTCTTTTGTCTTTTCTTATTACAGCATGTGTATATTACACTGTTTAGTCTTTTCATGCAGTTTTTCATCTATTTCATATCAGTTGTTAGGCATGGAAGATTCATAATTGTTATATCTTTTAATATTTTGAATCCAATCTCATTAATCAAAATATCTCTTTCTATAGAGTATGTGAGATGGTTTGGCTGCGCCCCCACCAAAATCTCATCTTGCATTCCCACATGTTGTGGGAGGAACCCAGTGGCAGGTAATTGAAACCATGGGGGCAAGTCTTTCTCATGCTCTTCTTATGACAGTGAATAAGTTTCATGAGATCTGATGGCTTCATAAGACAGAGTTCCCGCACAAGCTCTCTCTTTGCCTGCTGCCATCCACATAAAATGTGACTTGCTTTTCCTTGCCTTTCACCATGATTGTTAGGCCTCCCTAGCCATGTAGAATTGTAAGTTTAATAAACTCTTTCTTTTATATATAGCCCAGTCTCAGGTATGTCTTTATAAGCAGCATGAAAACAGACTAATACAACGTGCCTTAGTGTTAGATTTCCCAGATTTGTATTTTCACTCTTAAGATATTGTTGAAATTAATTAAATTATTTGAACCTCAGTTTCTTCATGTGTAAAGTACTATGTATTATAAAGTATTCTTATAATATGCTTATAGAGTACTATATTGTAGTGTACTCCATAAGGTTGACATGAGGATTAAATTAGAGAATGTACTTATAAAGCAGTAATACATTCACAATTCATATGAATGTTAGATATAGCAACATAGTAGGCATTTTGACCCATTGACATTTATTCTGGTTACTAATATTTGGAAAATTTTCAATCGATTAAGAATTACTATAAAATTAATTAGCTAATTCACTCATTCATTAATTCATTCATATACTCGTTTATTCACTTATCTATTCAAAAAATATTAAGTACTAGTTATTCTGGACCATGAGACTCTATACAAAATAAGATAAACATGATTGTACTCTCATGAAATGTACATCCTATTGTTACTTAAGTACACATTAATAAACATTTTTAACAACACCTCGGTATTTATCTTCTTTAAGTCAATACTTGAGCATTTTTAACGTCCCTCCCCTTCCTCTTCTTCTTGTCCCCTTACCTCCAGCTCCCTCTTCATCTTCTCCCCTCGCCTCCAGGTCATCTCTTATGTTAATATACTTTGGAATTTTTGTTTCAGAGTATGGTTATTCTTGTTTACAATGAACTCTTTATACTATAATACTATCTTTTTTAAAATGAAGTTTAACCTTTTAAACTCATTGTATTTTTCTCTTCTACTGATTGTACTAGTGACTAGACAATTACCAGAGCTCAAATTAACTGTGTTGATAAAAATCTTTGTCATATATACAAAAGCCTAAAATCTTAGTCCTTGAGAAGATTCTGCTAGTAATTTTTCTTTTGCTTCTTTGTATATTTGAAAGTCTATTTTTCCCTCACTACTGAATAATTCTTTATAGGTATGATATTTTAGGACAAAAACTATTATTCTTCAGAACTAGACAAATACTTTCAGTATAACTTACGGGGATTCTGTTAATCTGTTTTGAAATTTTTTTTCAAAAGAGAGTTTTCTTTTAAACTATAGTATAAGCTTTAGGGTTTTTCTTTAACCATTGGTAACCACGAATTTGTTTTCCATTTCTTTTTTTTTTTTCATTTTAAGAGTGCTATATAAATTGAATCATATAGTATGTACATTTTTAAGATTACCTTTTTTTCCATTCACTCAGCATAATTCCCTTGAGAGCCATCCAAGTTGTTGTGTATGTCACTAATTTATTTGTTTTTAAATAGTGGTCCATGGTATGGATATACCACCATTTGTTTAAGCATTCACCTATTAGAAAGAAATCTGATGCCCCAGAGGGCCCAAGCTAAAGCTACAAACTCCCTCTCAAGGAAATGGTGCCTTGGGGGGAGCCATTGCATTTACCCTTCACAGTTACTGTTCCACCCTGCACCCCTATGCCACCGCTGAAGTGGCACCCTGCATTCTAGGGAAATGGGGCCTTGGCCGCCCAGAGCAGTCATGCCCCCCAGTACTAAAGCTAAAGTGGTGTCCTGTCTATTGGGAAAATACCACCTTGGCCACCCAGAGCAGTCATATGGCTTGCCTCTGAGCTAATGTAACTACCTACCTCCTGGGGAATCAAGCAGCCAAATATCCCAGGGCTGAGTTGACATGGTACCCCAGGTCCTAGGGAAACAGACCATTGACCAAGCTGAGACATCTGAACTAAAAGCCAAACAACCTCTAATACTCTACTTTTCTGGAACTGGACTAGCCCCTACAGTCTGAGCTGCTGAGACATCCCTCTGCTTAGGGGGTAGAATTATGATTTTGCTGCTCCCTGTCCACAGGGCCCAGACAACAGCTGTACCCTGCCCCTCCAGGGTTCTTGCTTCTGCTATGCCTGACCTCAAAGAGTCTGGGATACTTCTGAGTCCCATCATTACAGGGTCTAGGGTCAGCATTACACAGTGCCTCATCCCCTGGGACCTGAATTGCCACTGAGCCTAACTGGCACTTGTTCCAAAATTGCAGCTGTACTTGGCTCCCGAAGCCCAAACCTCCAGAGTTCCCTTTCTTCCCCAGAGCCAGGCCAGTGCTTTACCCTGCTCCCCATGGTAAGAGTCATAGCTCTAACCTGGCCCTCTGGGTTTAAGCTACTACAGGGTGCCTTAGATAACCTGGCTCTGTGGCAATCTGCATCCAACCCTCCTCAGAGAGTGAACCTACATTTCAAGGCCCAGATGCCATAATACATTATTGAGACCTTGAGCCTAGGACCCTGGCTTCACAGCTGCTCTAGGCAACTGTACTGTGGAACCCAGCACTGTTGCAACTGCTTGTCGGGCATGTCATATCCAACACCAAGAGGGATCCCCTCAGCTAAGTCTCCCCATTGTGAAGAAAACAAGAACAAGAGGACCTTAAAAAACCCTTGCTTCTGAGAATCCTAACAATGGATTCTGCCACTCCTGCTGCCAAAAACACCGACAGCCTAGGACACTGGCACCCACAGCCATTGCTAATATTGATCACAGCAGCTGAAGAAGCTGTGGATAAGTTGCATCATTATATCACTCAGACTTAGAGCTACCATATTTTTCACAACCAGGACACTGAGATCCATCTGCAGGTGAAAGTTTTTCTCTACAAAAGCCACTCTATAAAACTTTGAATAGGTGATTGTTCCAATAGATATGCAGACATTAATGCGGGGATATAGGAAACATGAAAGAGCAGGGAAATACTACACCACCAGAGGAAAATAATTACTTTTCAGTAGCTGACCCCAAAGAAAACAAACTCTTTAAATTGAAAATGAATTCAAAATAAAAAATTTTAGTGAACTTCTGTGAGATACAAAAGAATAAAGATGGATAATTAAAATCAGGAAAACAATGAATTCTTCCAAACGTATTTGCTAGGCTAGCATTATCCTGATACCCTAAAGAGACAAGGTCACAACAAAAGAAAACTCCAGGTCAGTATCCCTAATAAGTGGAGATGCAGAAATCATTAACAAAGTACTATCAAACCCAATTTAACAGAACATTAAAAAGATAATTGACCATAATTAAGTGCCATTCATCCCAGGATGAAAGTGTGATTCAACATACACAAATCAATAACATTCTTTTATCACATTAATAAAATAAAGGACAAAACCTATATGATTATTTTAGTAGGTACAGAAGAAGCATTTGACAAAATTCAACGTCCCGCATGATAAAAAAGAACTCTGAACAAATAAGGCCTAGAAGATAAGTACCTCAGTATAATAATGAGAAATCCGCAGTAAAAGCTTTGAGCTTTTCCCCTAGATCTGGAGCAAGACAAGAATTCCTACTTTCACTACTTCCATTCAAGATAATACTAGAAGTCTTATGGTGTGCAGTTTAGGCAAGAGAAAGAAATATAAGCATCCAACTCAGAAAGAAGGAAGTAAAACTGCCTCTGTTAAGAGATAATATGATCTTCTGTATAGATAATCCTACAGATTCCACAAAAAACTGTTAGAAATGATAAAGTTAGTAAACTTGTAGGATACAAAACCAACATTCAAAAATCAGTAGTGTTTCTATATACTAATAGTAGAATATCTAAAGAAGATATCAAGAAAACAATGACATTTATGATAGTACAAAAAATGAGAGATGAAGGAATAAATTTAATGAAGGAAATAAAAGATCTCTATACTGACACTACAAGATTTATGAAAAAATAAAAAAAGAACACAAATTCATGGAAATATAGCCTGTGTTCATGGATTGGAAGGATTAATATTATTAAAATATCCATCTTAATCAAGTGATTTATAAATTAAATGCAATTGCTATGAAAGTACCAGTAATATTTTTCACAGAAGTAGAAAAAAACAATCCTATAGTTCATATGGAACCATGAAAGATCCTGAAGATTCAAGGCAATTTTGAATAAAAAGAACAAAATTAGAGGCATCACACTACCTAACCTCATAATGTACCACAAAGTCATAGCAATCAAAGCAGCATGGTACTGACATAAAAACAGACACATAGACCAGTGGAACAGAATCAGAATAGAGAACACAGAAATAAATTCACATATCTAACGTCAACTCATTTTTGACAAAACTGCCAAGAGCACACATTGAGAAAGGACAGTTTCTTTTATAAATGGTGCTGGAAAAAATTAGATATCCACATGAAGAAGAATGAGATTAGACCCCTACCTCTCACCATGTACAAACATCAACTCAAAATGAATTAAGGACTTAAATCTAAAACCTGAAACTATGAAACCACCAGAAAAAAATAGGGGAAGTGCATCATAACTTTGGTCTGTGCAAAGAGTTTTTTGGATAAGACCTCAAAAGCACAGGGAACAAGAGCAAAAACAGACAAATAGGGTTACATGAAATGAAGAAGCCTCTGCATAGCAAGCAAAACAATCAACAGAGTGAAGAGACAACCTACAGAAAGGGAGAAAATGTTTACATGCTGTTCATATGACATGTGGTTAATATCTAGAATATATAAGGAACTCAACAGCAAGAAAACAAATCCAATTTAAAAATAAAAGACCTGAATAGAAATGTATAAAAAAAGACATACAAATGGCCAAAATGTATATGAAAAATGCTAACATCACTAATCATCAGAGAAATACAAACCAAAACCACCATGTAGTATCATCTCACCCCAGTTAGGATGCCTATGGTTAAAAAGACAGAAAATAAATTCTGGTGAGGATGCAGAGAAAGAGGAATGCTTGTACACTATTGATAGGAATGTAGAGTAGGAGAGCCATTATAGAAAACAGTATGGAGGTTCCTCAAAATTTAAAAATAGAACTGCCATATGATCCAGCAGTCTCACTACTGAGAATTTATCCAAAGGAAAGGAAATCGTTATGTTGAAGAGAAATCTGCACCCCCATGTTTATTGCAGCACTATTCACAGTAACCAAGATACAGAACCAATCTAGGTGTCCAACAGCAGATAAAAGGATAAGGAAAATATATATCCATACCAGGGAATACTATTTAGCCATAAAAAAATGAAATCCTGTAATTCACAGTAGCATAAATGGAACTAGAAGACATTATGTTAAGTGCAATAAGCCAAGAAAATGAAGTTAAACCCCACATGTTCTTACATGTGGAAGCTAAGTTGATCTCATAGAAGTAAAAAGTAGAACAGAGGATACTAGAATCTGTAAAGGATAGGGGAGGGGGAAGGATAGGGACAGATTTGTTAAAGGATACAAAATTACAGCTAGATGGGAGGAATAAGTTCTAGTGTTGCTATAAGGCAACTATAATTCACACTAATATATTGTTTCAAATAGCTAGAAGGAGGGTATTGAATGTTCCCAAGACTAATAAATGATAAGTATTTGACATGATGGATATGCTAATCTGGACTGGATCACCGTACATGACATATCTCAAAACATCGCTATGTATCCCATGAATATATACAATTATTATTTGTCACTTTACATATATATTTATATATGCTTATATAAATTTATACATATATATCAGTGTTTATTTCCTAAAAACAAAGACTTTCTTTTACATAACCATAGTATAGTGACGACAACTCAAAACGTTAACATTTATACAGTATTGTTATCTATACACACTATTCAGATTTCATGAATTGTCACACAATTGCTCTTTATATCCAAAATCTCTACTCTGATTTCCAAAGCAGCCTACTTCTTTGACCATATCTTGCTCTAGCCACACTTGCCTTCTTTCTAGCATGCCATGCTCATTCTGGCCTTAGGGGCTTTGCACTGGCTGGCTTTTCTACCTGAAGCCTTATTTTTCTCAATGTAATGGAGTTGTCTCCTTTTAGTGATTTTAGTCTTGGTTTACATGTTACCTCTTTAGAGGGATCTCCCCTGATCACTTGACAGAAGCATCCAATTACTCTTACTTTTTAAAATTCTAATTCTCTGCAAAGTGCCTTTTACTAGTTGATACTCAATTTGTTCATATATTGTCCACCTCAAGTAAAACGGAAGCTCTATGTGAGTAGAGAACTTGGTATTCTTGTTCTTGACTATATTTTATTTCCCAGGGTAATGACCAAGGCATAGTAGGTAATTAACACATATGTGTTACCAAATGAATGAGCTGATAGATGTAATCCATGGATATCACATCCCAAATTCTTCTCAAGTACTATTTTATCTTTTAATGATAGTATCCTTTAATGCTTGAAATAGATATACCAGATTTAATATTATCGAGAAACAGCAACATAATGATCTCCCAAAACAAGTAACTTTGTAATACAGAAGAAACCTCTACTGAGAAATCCATAAAACTACAATATGTTTAAGGCTGGACAATAGAACTTGGTTCAGGCTATCAATTTTTGGTTATGATGAGACATTGTTATGCTAAAGAGAGCCTACGTTAGGCAAGATAGAAATTTGAAGATAGGGTAAATATTGTTTTGTCTCTGCTCATACATCACTCAAGGTAAGTCTACCCTTAAAATTAAATATAGTTTTGTCATATAATATAATTGCTTTTAAATTATAAGCAAAAATATTTTTTCTGACTTTAATTTACTTGTCTTCAGTGAACTATTTTCCAGTTCTTGTTTGGAACTCTGCATAATTAATCAAGTGATCTACAATATTAGATTTGATCTATCTTGATAATCTTGTGGTTATCAAAGTTTATTGCTCACATGGAAACTATGGAAAGGCATTTTCAGTGCCACATGGAAGTATAATTTTGCATATTGATACATAAGTAGCACTGTGGCATTCATGCTTGGCCTGACCCCATGCTTTTGCATAGAGGCAATACCTTTCTTCATGATCACTCTAGAAGTGTGCAGAGAGGTTAAATGACTTGCTCAGAGTCATGCAGCAGACCTGAAAGGCAGATCCGTGGGTGGTCACCCTGTTTGTGTGGCTTCAGTTGAAATTCATGAAGTATTTGGGGTTCTGCTCTTGATAATTAGGAGCTGGAGTCCAAGTTACTGTAGTTAATATATTTCCCTATTGCTCCCTCAGAGTGCAGCACTTTCTGATCTATTAAACTGAGTCACCCTGTAAGAACCCTGACCCTATTTTTTTCTTAGCATGTGAAGCTCTTTTTACCCCAAGTTTCATTGTTCTCAATGTCTATGTATATCAGAATCATCTAGGGAGAATTCCAATTCACAACGTCTGAAGTAAGATCCACAAATTTATATTCTTAACATACCCTCAGATGATTTTTATAATATTGAGAAATATTTAGGTGTTAATCACGATCCACTGATAGTTGTCTGATCTAATAAGAGAGAAATAAGAAATGTATTGGAAATATAAATTTATCTTTTTATTTATATAAGTCCTGTTGAGAACATTTTGGCTTCAGATCGGTACCTGCTCTGTTCTAGCTCACCTGTTTTTATGTCAGCCATACAATCACAACCTCTTCTTTTTTAACCAATAATAGTGTATTTCATGTAGATTATTATCTTAAGTACCTTGAATTGGGGATGACAGGGCTTTTTGTTGTTGTTCCAGGTTTTACTTTTTAAATTTGTTGCTTTTCTTTTTTTTTACTGTAAGTTCTAGGGTACACGTGCACAACGTGTGCATTTGATGCATTCGTATACATGTGTCATGTTGGTTTGCTGCAGCCATCAACTCATCATTTACGTTAGGTATTTCTCCTAATGCTATCCCTCCCGCAGGCCTCTACCCCTGACAGGCCCCAGTGTGTGATGTTCCACACCCTGTGTCCAACTGATCTCATTGTTCAATTCCCACCTATGAGTGAGAACATGTGATGTTTGGTTTTCTGTCCTTGTGATAGTTTGCATAAATTATGGTTTCCAGCTTAATCCATGTCCCTGCAAAGGACATGAACTCATCCTTTTGTATGGCTGCATAGTATTCCATGGTGTATACGTGCCACATTTTCTTAATCCAGTCTATCACTGATGGATATTTGGGTTGATTCCAAGTCTTTGCTATTGTGAATAGTGCCACAATAAACA
>NW_012119821.1:1787047-1787511 GCF_000951035.1 Colobus angolensis palliatus | reverse complement strand
TTTGGTTCCATATGAACTTTAAAGTAGTTTTTTTTCCAATTCTGTGAAGAAAGTCATTGATAGCTTGATGGGGATGGCATTGAATCTATAAATTACTTTGGGCAGTATGGCCATTTTCACGATATTGATTCTTCTATCCATGAGCATGGAATATTCTTCCATTTGTTTGTGTCCTCTTTTATTTCGTTGATCAGTGGTTTGTAGTTCTCCTTGAAAAGGTCCTTCACTTCCCTTGTAAGTTGTATTCCTAGTTATTTTTTTCTCTTTGAAGCAATTGTGAATGGGAGTTCACTCATGACTTGGCTCTCTGTTTGTCTGTTAATGGTGTATAAGAATGCTTATGATTTTTGCACATTGATATTGTATCCTGAGACTTTGCTGAAGATGCTTATCACCGTAAGGAGATTTTGGGTTGAGACGATGGGGTTTTCTAAATATACAACCATATCATCTGCAAACAGGGA
>NW_012119821.1:1782878-1784135 GCF_000951035.1 Colobus angolensis palliatus | reverse complement strand
TACCAAAGCCTGGCAGAGACACAACAAAAAAAGAGAATTTTAGACCAATATCCCTGATGAACATCGATGCAAAAATCCTCAATAAAATACTGAATTCCTCTTTTCCTAATTGAATACCTTTTATTTCTTTCTCTTGCCTGATTGCCCTGGCCAGAACTTCCAACACTAGGTTGAATAGGAGTGGTAAGAGAGGGCATCCTTGTCTTGTGCTGGTTTTCAGAGGGAATGCTTCCAGTTTTTGTCCATTCAGTATGATATTGGCTATGGGTTTATCATAAATAGCTCTTAGTATTTTGAGATACATTCCATCAATACCTAGTTTATTGAGAGTTTTTAGCATGAAAGGCTGTTGAATTTTGTCAAAGGTCTTTTGCATATATTGAGATAATAATATGGTTTTTGTTGTTAGATCTGTTTATGTGATGAATTACATTTATTGATTTGCATATGCTGAACTAGCCTTGCATCCCAGGATGAAGCCAACTTGATTGTGGTGGATAAGATTTTTGATGTGCTGCTGGATTCAGTTTGCCAGTATTTTATTGAGGATTTTTTCATCGATGTTCATCAGGGATATTGGTCTAAAATTCTCTTTTTTGTTGTGTTTCTGCCAGTCTTTGGTATCAGGATGATGTTGGCCTCATAAAATGAGTTACGGAGGATTCCTTCTTTTTCTGTTGATTGGAATAGTTTCAGAAGGAATAGTACCAGCTCCTCTTTGTATCTCTGGTAGAATTTGGCTGTGAATCCGTCTGGTCCTGGACTTTTTTTGGTTGGTAGGCTATTTTTGCCTCAATTTCAGAACCTCTTATTGGTCTATTTAGAAATTCAACTTCTTCCATGGTTTAGTCTTGGGAGGGTGTTTATGTCCAGAAATTTACCCATTTCTTCTAGATTTTCTAGTTTATTATTTGCATAGAGGTGTTTATAATATTCTCTGATGGTAGTTTGTATTTCTGTGGGATCAGTGGTAATAGCCCCTTTATCGTTTTTTATAGTGTCTATTTGATTCTTCTCTTTTTTCTTCTTTATTTGTCTTGCTAGTGGTCTATGAATTTGTTGATCTTTTAAAAAAACCAGCTCCTGGATTTATTGATTTTTTTGAAGGTATTTTTGTGTCTCTATCTCTTTCAGTTCTGCTCTGATCTTGTTTCCTGCCTTCTGCTAGCTTTTGAATTTGTTTGCTCTTGCTTCTCTAGTTCTTTTAATTGTGATGTTAGGGTGTCAGTTTTAGATCTTTCCTGCTTTCTCTTGTGG
>NW_012119821.1:1766443-1782518 GCF_000951035.1 Colobus angolensis palliatus | reverse complement strand
TCTTAATCCTGAGTTCTAGTTTGATTGCACTGTGGTCTGAGAGACAGTTTGTTATAATTTCTGTTCTTTTACATTTTATGAGGAGTGCTTTACTTACAATTATGTGGTCAATTTTAGAATGAGTGTGATGTGGTGCTGAGAAGAATGTATATTCTGTTGATGTGGGGTGGAGAGTTCTGTAGATATCTATTAGGTCCACTTGGTGCAGAGATGAGTTCAGTTCCTGGATACCCTTGTTAACTTTCTGTCTCATTGATCTGTCCAATGTTGACAGTGGGGTGTTAAAGTCTCCCATTATTATTGTGTGGGAGTCTAAGTCTCTTTGTAAGTCTCGAGGACTTGCTTTATGAATCTGGGTGCTCCTGTATTGGGTGCATATATATTTAGGATAGTTAGCTCTTCTTGTTGAATTGATCCCTTTAGCGTTATGTAATGGCCTTCCTTGTCTCTTTTGTTGGTTTAACGTCTGTTTTATCAGAGACTAGGATTGCAACCCCTGCTTTTTTTTGTTTTCCATTTGCTTGGTAGATCTTCCTTCGTCCCTTTATTTTGAGCCTATGTGTGTCTTTGCATGTGAGATGGGTCTCCTGAATATAGCACACTGATGGGTCTTAACTCTTTATCCAATTTGCCAGTCTGTGTCTTTTAATTTGGGCATTAGGCCATTTACATTTAAGGTTAATATTATAATGTGTTAATTTGGTCCTCTCATTATGATGTTAACTGGTTATTTTGCCCATTAATTGATGCTGTTTCTTCATAGCATCAATGATCTTTAGAATTTGGCATGTTTTTGCAGTGGTTGGTACCAGTTGTTTCTTTCCATGTTTAATGCTTCCTTCAGGAGCCCTTGTAAGGCAGGCCTGGTGGTGACAAAATCTCTAAGCATTTGCTTGCCTGTAAAGGATTTTATTTCTCCTTCACTTTTGAAGCTTAGTTTGGCTGGGTATGAAATTCTGGTCTGAAAATTCTTTAAGAATGTTGAATATTGGCCCCCACTCTCTTTTGGCTTGGAGAGTTTCTGCCAAGAGATCCGCTGTTAGTCTGATGGGCTTCCATTTGTGGGTAACTCGACCTTTCTCTCTGGCTGCCCTTAACACTTTTTCCTTCATTTCAACTTTGGTGACTCTGACAATTATGAGTCTTGGGGTTGCTCTTCTCAAGGAGTATCTTTGTGGTGGTCTCTGTGTTTCCTGAATTTGAATGTTGGCCTGCCTTGCTAGGTTGGGGAAGTTCTCCTGGATAATATCCTGCAGAGTGTTTTCCAACTTGGTTCCATTTTCCTCGTCACTTTCAGGAACACCAATCAGACATAGATTTGGTCTTTTCACACAATCCCATACTTCCTGGAGGCTTTGTTCATTTCTTTTACTTTTTTTCTCCACACTTCTCTTCTCACTTCATTTCATTCATTTGATCTTCAATCTCTGATACTCTTCCAGTTGATTGAGTCGGTTACTGAAGCTTGTGCATTTGTCATGTAGTTCTCATGTTATGAGTTCTTTTAAGGTTTTCTCTGCATTGATTGTACTAATTATCCATTCATTCATTCTTTTTTCAAGGTTTTTAGTTTCTTTGCGCTGGTTATGAAGTTCCTCCTTTAGCTCTGAGAAGGTTGATCGACTAAAGCCTTCTCTCAACTCGTCAAAGTCATTCTCTGTCCAGCTTTGTTCCATTGCTGGTGATGAGCTGCGTTCCTTTGGAGGGGGAGATGTGCTCTGATTTTTTGAATTTCCAGCTTTTCTGCACTGCTTTTTCCCCATCTTTGTGGTTTTATCTGCCTTTGGTCTTTCATGATGGTGATGTACTGATGGGGTTTTGGTGTGGGTGTCCTTTCTGTTTTTTAGTTTTCCTTCTAACAGTCAGGACCCTCAGCTGTAGGTCAGTTGGAGTTTGCTTCAGGTCCACTCCAGACCCTGTTTGCCGGGGTATCAGCAGCGGAGGCTGCAGAAGATAGAATATTGCTGAACAGTGAGTGTTGCTGTCTGATTCTTGCTCTGGAAGCTTCGTCTCAGGGGTGTACCCCGCTGTGTGAGGTGTGAGGTGTCGGTCTGCGCCTATTGGGAGATGTCTCCCAGTTAGGCTACTCAGGGGTCAGGGACCCACTTGCGCAGGCAGTCAGTATGTTCTCAGATTTCAACTTCCATGCTGGGAGATCCCCTGCTCTCTTCAAAGATATCAGACAAGGGCATTTACCTCTGCAGAGGTTTCTGCTGCTTTTTGTTTAGCTATGCCCTGTCCCCAGAGTAGGAGTCTACAGAGGCAGGCCGGCATCCTTGAGCTGCGGTGGGCTCCACCCAATTTGAGCTTTCTGGTGGCTTTGTTTACCCACTTAAGCCTCAGCAATGGTGGGTGCCCCTCCCCAGCCTTGGGGCCACCTTGCAGTTAGATCTCAGGCTGCTGTGCTAGCAATGAGGGAGGCTCCATGGGCATGGGACCCTCCAGGCCTGGTGTGAGATATAATCTCCTCTTGTGCCATTTGCTAAGACCCTTGCTAAAATGCAGTATTAGGGTGGATGTCACCCGATTTTCCAGGTGTTGTGTGTCTCAGTTTCCCTTGGTTAGGAAAAGGGATTCCCTTCCCCCTTGCACTTTCCAGCTAAGGTGATGCCTCGCCCTGCTTCAGCTCTTGCTGGTCAGGCTGCACCAACTGACCAGCACCAATTGTCCGGCACTCCCCAGTGAGATGAACCTGGTACCTCAGTTGAAAATGCAGAAATCACCCATCTTCTGTATCACTCATGGTGGGAACTGGAGGCTGGAGGTGTTCCTATTTGGCCATCTTGGGTGTGCCCCCAAAATAGAGGCAGCTTCTTAAGACTTTTGAACCAACCTCTGCTAGCTTCCTACTTTTATTCTGTAGCTTCCTACCTCTCTCAGCCTTCATGAAATTGAAGAGAGTTAAGGCCCTGCTATGGATCAGGCTTTGGCTTAAGGAAATGTTGTGGATGGTTTGATCTTCTCTCCAGGCCACTCAAACTTTCTCCAGATCTACAGTAAGGCTGTATAATTTTCTTGCCATTTATGTGTTCACTGGAGTAGAAGTTTTAATCTCTTTCAAGAACTTTTCCTTTGCATTAACAACTTGACTCTTTTTTCTGGTGCAAGAAGTCTAGCTTTCTGCCTGTCTTGGCATTTAACATGCCTTCCTTTTAAGGCTTAATCATTTCTAGCTTTTGATTTAAACTGAGACACTTGCAACTCTTCTGTAGAGACCATTGTACCATCATTAATTGTACTAATTTTAATATTGTTATGTCTCAGAGAATATGGTGGTCCAAGGAGAGAGGGAAAGAGGGGAAAACAACTGATTACTGGAACAGTCATAACACCCACAGCACTAATCAATTAAGTTTGTTATCTTATATGGGTGTGGTTCATGGCACTACAAAACAATTACAATTGTAACATCAAAGATCACTCATCACAGATCACCAAAACAGATACAAAGGAGTTTGAAATATTATGAGAATTACTAAAATGTGACACAAAGATATAAAGTGAATATATGCTGTTGGAAAAATAGCGCTGATGAAATTGCTCAGTACAGGTTTGCCATAATCCTTCAATTTGTTAAAAAAAAAAAAAAGGCCAGGCGCGGTGGCTCAAGCCTGTAATCCCAGCACTTTGGGAGGCCGAGACGGGCGGATCACGAGGTCAGGAGATCGAGACCATCTTGGCTAACACGGTGAAACCCCGTCTCTACTAAAAAATACAAAAAACTAGCCGGGCGAGGTGGCGGGCGCCTGTAGTCCCAGCTACTCGGGAGGCTGAGGCAGGAGAATGGCCTGAACCTGGGAGGCGGAGCTTGTGGTGAGCTGAGATCCGGCCACTGCACTCCAGCCTGGGTGACAGAGCGAGACTACGTCTCAAAAAAAAAAAAAAAAAAAAACCACCACAGTATCTGCAAAGTACAATAAAGTGAAGTGCAATAAAATGATGTATTGTTATCCCTTTTTCAAAGCACAGTTCCCTGAGACCAGAGCATTTCTCCTGGTCTTTTTCTTAGGGGCAATGGAATGTTGGGTACTATTAGTGGAAGCAGTGGGTATTCTTTAAGATTGAGAAATCAAAATATTACTGGACAGAGAATCTTAAGTAAATCTGACCCACTCGTGTTTCCTCTATTTGTTTCAGAAAAGTAGAGAAGACAGCTCACAATAGCAGTTATAAAGGCATTGGTAAAAAAAGAAAGCGTAATGATCAGGTCTCCAACTCCCCTAAGCCTCACCTCACATGACTAACAACTTCACACCAAGAAACCTCCAGGAGTCTTGCCACTATCTCCCACACAACTTCTGTAGGTCATCCTAAATGCAGTAAGGTGAGTCCCTCTGAAAATCTATATTCCTTTACTCTTAGACTTTACTGTTCTGATAATCTTCACCTTCCCTATCCCCAAAAAGTTGTCACCCTCAGCCTCTTTCCTGAAGAATCTATCTTCTATCTGGGTCCTTGCAGGGCAGTGAGTCTCCCATCACGTTACTTAACTGTGTATGTCCACTGCTTGAATTCTGAAGGCCCTGTGAAGAGGCAATGCCACGGTGCCCAGCAGGAAGCAGATAGATGCCTTTAAGAACCTCCAAATCCTGGATCATAGCTGGGAACATACCAAGGAAAACAGTCTCATTGTATACACATATTCGGAAAAGAGGTAGAAAATTAGCTTAAGAAAAGTTTAGAGAAGGAAGGTAGGGTGCATCGCTGTCCTGCTGCCACCCAGGAGGGCCTGCGTGAAAGTCCTAAAAAACTCATCTACTCAACAAGCTGAACTTTTCCATGTCATTCTTCAGTCTCTCAGATCCTTCACAGTTTAGGGATACGTTCTTCTATATAGTCCCAGCTTTTTTCCCCTAACAGTCCTCAAGTTCCATATTTGTCTCTTGTCTATAGTCACAATTACTCATTCCTCTACACTCACCCAGGCCTTTGCACTTACCATTGCTTATGTTTGCAACACTCTGCCCTAGAATGACATACAGCTCACTTCCTCACTTCATTCAGGTCTCTGCTCTAGTGCTTCTTTCTCAGAGAGGAGACACATGATCTTCCTGCAGAAACACCACCTTGTCAGTTTCCATCATCTGCCAAGTTGTTTTCTTTATAGCACTTTTCGCTACCTGTCAAATTTGTTTGTCTTCCATTCCCCATCCGATCCCAACACCAAAATATAAATTCCATGAAAGCAGGGATTTGTTCATTTACTGAGGTATCTTTAGGGCCTGTAACAGAGCCTGGCACATAGCAGTTGCCCAATAATTACTGACGGGATGATTCTTCCACATCCTGGTGCACTACCAACATTTCCAGAAGGCTCATTTCTGTTCTTCTTCAACAGTTCCTCCACAATGCTTCTCTTGACCTTTTCAATTTTTGCTGAAGTTGCTTTAACACTAGCTCATTTGGATTCATGTATTATGAGACAAGACCACCAAAAAAAAAAGATTTACAAGTGTTTCTGAGAGAAACACTTCCAAAATGGAAATCCATCCTTAAAAAAATCTTCTCTGACATAAAAGCAATGAGGAAACTAACAAAAATGGTCACAATCAACTGCTTCACAAATCTGGAAATTAACCAGTTGCAAAACTTCCAACGTACATTTAATCAAGAAAAATGGCTGAATCTCAGTAAGTACAGCAAGCTTATGGCTCACTTCCCCTGGCTCAGCTCTGTGGTAGCATAGTAAATCCACAGCCTCCCAAGCATGATGGCTGTGAAGACCATCAGACTAGCAGATGCTGCCTGATCATCCTCCCTATGTATGGTCTCAAGATTGTATCACTCAATGTTTCAGCAACTTACCTAATTTACAAATTTTGACCAATCTCTCCCCAGATTTCTCTCATCTCTGCTCTAAAACTGCCTTAAGATAAAGCTAAGGCCTCCAGCACCCTCCATTCCCCTCATGTTTCCCTAACTTCTTCTTTTAGAGACATGATTGTGATGCTGTTGTCAAGGTGGTAATCTTCCTTGGCAGTAAGTTTAATAAACCCAGCTTTCTATGATCAATAGTCATTCCTACTGACCTTTTCCAGGGACTTGGATATCACCCAATTTGACACTTGTTTTCTTGCCTCTGACTCTTACTAGCCTGTGAATCAGGGGCTACTTCTTTTATTCTCTGTCATCAAGTTAAGCACAATCCTGGAATAAAGTAGACACTAGGTCAATGTTTATTGAATGATTGACTTTATGCAAGATAGAAACTTGCTAGATTTAAATCTGGAGTTTAGTTAGCATTTTGTTTCAATTGGAAGTTAAATACCTGAGCCCATATTTCTTTGCCTACTCAGTGAAAGAATAGAAGCAAAGGCAAAGAACACAGGAACAGAACAAAATGCCAAGAATGCTCGCTATAAAGTATACATAGCAGCACAACAGGAAAGACCTTGAGCCATGCTGTGTGGTAATGGGCAGAGACCGTCACCTCAAATTCTCTCATAAACATTGAGTCATGGCCTACAATGCACATATCTATCAAGCAGTAAATAGTAAATGACAAATTTGACATAACATTTGTTTCTTTTGAGGAAAACATTATATAAGTCATCAAGTTAGTGGAGAAGAGAGCAACTTGAGTGGCTTTCAATCAAACAGTAAGAAACTTAAATACCCTCTCTGTTACTCTCCCCCCCTTTTAAATGCAGACTTTATAGTCTTTTATTTTAACTCTGTTTGTGGAGACACGGGTAAAGAATATTTCTCTATGCAAGATAAACAACATTGCAGTGATAAATAAAAGCCAACCCTAGGTGTTAGTGTTAGGAGTTAGTGGGGAGTGATAGAGACTACTCAGAAATGGGAGTGACCTTTCTAAATGAGAGGAAGCCACCACATAGTAGACAACTCTGGCATTACCACACCTCTTCATTTCCTAAAAGAATATGAACAAGAATTTTTATGTGAGATTTCCCAATAAGAAAACAACTCTGGCATTACCATACCTCTTCATTTCCTAAAAGAATATGAACAAGAATTTTTATGTGAGATTTCCCAATATTTAAATTTTGGTTTACATTTAATAAGGGAAACAGAAAAAAATAAGAAAGAGAAGGGAAAAAAGAAAACAAAGAAGGCCAGGTGCAATGGCTCACATCTACAATCGTAGCAATTTTGGGAGGCTGAGGCAGGAGGACTGCTTGAGCCCAGGAATTTGAGACCAGCCTGGGCAACATAATGAGATGCCTGCCTCTAAAAAAAATTTTAAAAATAATTATCCAAGCATGGTGACACATACCTGTGGTCCCAGCTACTTGGGAGGCTGAGAGGGGAGGATTGCTTGAGCTCCAGAGTTTGAGGCTGCAGTGAGCTGTGATCATGCCATTGAACTCCACCACAGGTGACATAGGTAGACCTTGCCTTAAAAAAACAGAAAAGAAAGGGAAGGGAAGAAAGAAGCACTGTGAAAGCCAATAAAACGTGTCTGAGGACAACCAATTTCCACACTTGCTCTATTCTACCTACCACTTGCACCGATGTAGAAATTTACATCAAGAGAGGAAATGTGACTGGTCAGGATCAAGGAACTAGCTAGAATCCAGGTGGGTTCACTGCTATGGCTCTCCTCTTCTTAGTACATCCTCGTTGCCTTGCTAGTCATATAACCATAATCTCATCCACACAAGCATTTTCTCATGGCTCTTTAAAATCTGTCTCCTGGAAATGTAGCACGTTGACAGAGTAACAACACTCTCATTGCTTAAGGAAAGAAGAGCACGAGGGAGAACACACTTCTCTTCCCCAGAAAGTACTCAGTGAGCCTTTGGCTTCTCAGAGGCCCACTTCCCGAATCCTTTACAACATGGCCCAAGGGGCCAGGGAGCGCTCAGAGGAAGTAATTTTTATTATTACATCTAGCCGTCAAGCTTAGTTTGGTACAGTAATTTTCTTCTCAGGCTCTTAAAGCATTTTAGAAATATCCATATCATCTCATAAGCTCACTAAATAAGGTTGCACAGGAAAACATTAGTCATACTGATGAGGATGAGGTATGGATAGCAGAAAACTTTAGACCTGGTAAGCAGAAATAAAAGCTAAGAGAGAAATAACAACAAGAGCAAATCCTGGTGTCTTAGGCCCTCTCTCCTTTTATTTCCTAAAAAAATTATTACTTGTAAAGTTACTTCTGAGACCTGTTTACTGAGCTGTCTTTAAACAGAGATTATAATATAGCGGTGAGTTTAATTTCAGAAACTCTTTCTAAAATTTTATAATTTATTAATTTCATAGCTCTTTCTAATGCTACTCTGATTTACTAACTGCCTGTCCATTTTAAAAGCTGGGGTCCTTTTTGATTCCAGAGTGAGTTAAAAAAATCTTAAGAAAGGCTGTGATTTATTTGGTTCCAAGATGGCCAAATAGGAACAGTTCCAGACTGCAGCTCCCAGTGTGATTGATGCAGAAGACGGGTGATTTCTGCATTTCCAACTGGTTTATCTCACTGGGGCAGATTGGACAGTGGGTGCAGCCCATGGAGTGTGAACCAAAGCAGGGTGGGGCATTGCCTCACCCAGGAAGTGCAAGGGTTCAGGAAATTTCCTTTCCTAGCCAAGGGAAGCTGTGACAGACTATCTGGAAAAACAGGGCACTCTCACCCAAATACTGCTTTTCCCAAGGTCTTAGCAACCGGCAGACAAGGTGATTCTCTCTGTGCCTGGCTCGGCAAGTCCCATGCCCACCCTTACTCACTACTAGTGCAGCAGTCTGAGATCAATCTGTAAGGTGACAGCCTGGCTTGGGGAGGGGTGTCTGCCATTGCTGAGGCTTTAGTAGGTAAACAAAGTGGCCATGAAGCTGAAACTCAGCTCAACAAGGCCTGTTGCCTCTAGACTCCTAGACTCCACCTCTGTGGGCAAGGCATAGCTGAACAAAAGGCAGCAGACAACTTCTGCAGACTTAAACATCCCTGTCTGACAGTTCTGAAGAGAGCAGTAGTTTTCCCCACATGGCATTTGAACTCTGAGAACAGACAGATTACCTCCTAAAGTGGGTCCCTGACCCTCATGTAGCTGAACTGGGAGACACCTCCCAGTAGGGGCCGACTGACACCTCACACAGGCAGCTGCCCCTCTGGAACAAAGCTTCCAGAGGAAGGATCAGGCAGCAATATTTGCTGTTCTGCAATACTTGCCGTTCTACAGCCTCCATTGGTGATACCCAGGCAAACAGGGTCTAGAGTGGAACTCCAGCAAACTCCAACAGACCTGCAGCTGAGGGGCCTGTTAGAAGGAAAACTAACAAACAGAAAGGAATAGCATCAACATCAACAAAAAGGTCATCTACAACAAAACCCCATCTATAGGTCACCAACATCAAAGACCAAAGGTAGATAAAACCACAAAGACAGGGAAAAAGCAGAGCAGAAAAGCTGAAAATTCTAAAAAGTCAGAGCACCTCTTCTCCTCCAAAAAAATCACAGCTCCTCTCCAGCAATGGAACAAAGCTGGATGGAGAATGACTTTGAGGAGTTGACAGAAGCAGGCTTCAGAAGGTCGGCAATAACAATGTCTCCAAGCTAAAGGAGCAGGTTCTAACCCATCATAAGGAAGCTAAAAACCTTGAAAAAACATTAGACAAATGGCTAGGTAGAATAAATAGTGTAGAGAAGACCTTAAATGACCTGATGGAGCTGAAAACCATGGCATGAGAACGTGACATGTGCACAAGCTTCAATAGCCAATTCAATCAAGTGGAAGAAAGGGTATCAGTGATTGAAGATCAAATTAATGAAATAAAGCAAGAAGACAAGGTTAGAGAAAAAAGAGTAAAAAGAAATGAACAAAGCTGCCAAGAAGTATGGGACTCTGGGCCGGGCGCGGTGGCTCAAGCCTGTAATCCCAGCACTTTGGGAGGCCGAGACGGGCGGATCACGAGGTCAGGAGATCGAGACCATCCTGGCTAACACGGTGAAACCCTGTCTCTACTAAAAATAAAAAAAAACTAGCCGGGCGAGGTGGCGGGCGCCTGTAGTCCCAGCTACTCCAGAGGCTGAGGCAGGAGAATGGCGTAAACCCGGGAGGCGGAGCTTGCAGTGAGCTGAGATCTGGCCACTGCACTCCAGTCCGAGTCCGGGTGACAGAGCGAGACTGCGCCTCAAAAAAAAAAAAAAAAAAAAAAAAAAAAGAAGTATGGGACTCTGTGAAAAGATCAAATCTACATTTGATTGGTGTACCTGAAAGTGACAGGAGAATGAAACCAAGTAGGAAAACACTCTGCAGGATATTATCCAGGAGAACTTCCCCAACCTAGCAAGGCAGGCCAACATTCAAATTCAATGTGGTTTGAATTTAAGAATTAAATCTTAATTTTTTTTTATTTCTTGTGAATGTTAAGCTATTGATTTTCTATAGTTGTGCCAATACTTATTTAGAGAAATATAAAATATAAATTTTTAAAAAATTGCTTTGTATTTTAGTTAGTTTCCTTTTGCAGCTTCTGATACCAGGCGATATGATGGGAGGGGAAATGTTCAGCTTGTATCTAGTCCAAATCTTGTCCTGTCCTGATTAAACACTATCTTTAAAGAAGATTTATGGAAAATGATTGTGAGTTGAGAGGAACTCTTCTCCAACACATTACCAACAGGTCAACTTCTTTATTTTTGCACATTAAGAAATAGGGCCCAGAGAGCCCTGTATAAGTGACTTGCTAAGGGTCTCACCACAGTAGCACACCTAGGGTCAAATACCCAAATTTCTTCTTCATTCTCTACTTTTATGTCCACTTTGTTTCACTCATTCCTTTAAATATTGAGTCATCCTATGGGTAACTGTGTTTTAAATCAGAAAGGGTCCACTCATTCTGCTTTTCCTTAAGTACTTGCAGATGGCCAGTGTCAGTCTCCATGACACTAAGAATGCAGACATGTAAATGTGTTTGACCTCATGCAAAGCCTTTTGTATTTTTGAAAAGTGACAGCCGAATTACTGTGAGTGAAGGCCAAGTACTAACACCACAGAGTTAAAGAAGATTGCTGCATTTAGTTTTGCCTAGTTTATGCTTATAAGTGAAGTAGCACACCTAAGCATTTATCCAGATAAATTTAAGCCAAAAAATATATCTGGGTTTCATGTTTTTGATATCAGAGACCTAGAGTTTTTGTTTTCACCTTCAGTGTCATGTGTTAATGTAGTCCTGGATTTAGGGGTGTGTTCAAATCTTCCTGGAAGAACCATTTTTGGGGTCCTTTTGAAATTGGGCAAAAGTCTGAGGACATTAGCTGGGTTAGGCTTAGTGTATGGCACAGGAAACAGGGTCCAGCAATGTGATTGCTGAGCTCCAGGCACAACTCTTGAGCCTGGGCTATTCAGTTTCGGTTTGATTCTCCACCAGTTCGGGTTTCATGGAGGTCCCAGTCAGCCCTTAGGAGCAGCTGCTGCACTCAGAAAAGAAAGAGGTTTACTTCTGTCTGACCTTCTGTGATCTCTTCCTCTGATCTACTGATTAATTACTCCATCTAAAAACCCACGTAACATTCCATCATTACCTCATTTGCCTAGGGTTCAGTTTTCTTTAAAAGGAGTGAGGTGAAGAAAAAGGTTATGGGGGACAATGTGAGCATCAGTTAATTAAATCGTACACATATTTAACATTGAGATCCTAGAGCAACCTAATTTAAGCTTTCATTTGTTCAAATGGATAGGATGTTCATTAAGTTTCAAGAGGTTCTTTGAATTTCACCAGAGGTTCAATTTCCTCATCTAGAGATGTCTGTGTTGAATCCCATCTTGCCAACTGTTGTGACAGCTTGATGACCAAAACTAATGAATGTGGAGTATTGGAGGGGGAGTTGGAGTACGAAGTAGTGGTTCTGGCCTCTGAGATGTTACCCAGTTTGAAGTGTTTATTATCTAGAACTGCAATTTTCCTCCACAAAATAATCTTTCAATAATTTGTAATGAAACACATCACCATGTGTTATTTGGTCAAAGTAGACCTTAATAATTTGAGTTTATTTTGATGTAAGGTTAAAAAAATGCCCTTTTGACTTTGATGGCTAATAGTGTTTTCCTCTTTCTTTCGTAGTTATGTGGTAAAGACATTGGTAGGGCAGAGGAAGACAAGAAAGTTCCACATTGTATTGTTTCTTTCCTGTTCCCTGAGATGAAGGTTGCAATTATTTGGTTCTAGCTATAAATGAGAATGAGTTGAGTGGTTTGTCTTTAAGAATTAAATCTTAATTTTTTTTATTTCTTGTGGATGTTAAGCTACTGATTTTCTATAGTTCTGCTAATACTTATTTAGAGAAATATAAAATGCAAATTTAAAAAAAATTGCTTTGTATTTTAGTCAGTTTCCTTTTGCAGCTTCTGGTACCAGGCGATATGGTGGGAGGGGAAATGTTCAGCTTGTCTCTAGTCCACATCTTGTCCTGTTCTGATTAAACACTATCTTTAAAGAAGATTTATGGAAAATGATTGTGAGTTGAGAAAAAAGAATAGGAAATATTTATCCTTGATATTAATAACTAGAGTCTGTGGGGAGTGTCATGGCATCTCTAGCACCTTAAATGAACTTGGTTGGGCTTAACAGATTTTTTTATTCTCTTTGATGATGTGCCTGATCATCTCTTCTCCAAAGAGAATCAAGCCTTAGCTTGATCATGCCGAGTATCCTGTTGGATGCATTTCTCCTTACTTTGTATACAATTCCTTTAGTTAGAGTTCATTAAATCTTTTAAGGAACTAGATGCCATTGAATATATTGCTACATAAGTGTGTTTTTAGTTCCTCCCTCCTTCTCTCCCTTTATCCTTCCCTTTTCTTCCTTCCTTCCCATTCCTTCATTTCTCATTCATTTTTATCGAGTGTCTCTTATTTATAAGGTACCAGGATCTGTGCCATCAAAGATAAATAAACTCAAGAAGCCCATGGTCTACTTAGAAAAATAACATTTGTATTTGTAATTACAATGTTGTGTGGAATGTGATATGGGCCATGGAAGAGGTGTGAAGGCCAACAGAAGTGTGGGAGGATGGAAAGGATTCTTCAAGTGGAAGCCATCAGGGAAGTCTTCATATCTTTGCTCAGAAGCCTAGAAGTTTGTTTTTGAGAAAAATAAATTGACTTAAATGAGAAATACACAAGAGGCTAGACTTCAATATCCTGATTGTCTACGAACAACTTGTTCTCCTCCTCCTACTTGTGTTTTTAAAGGAATTTTTGATTTGTTTTTCTCTTATTCAGACTAAACCACTATGAATGCATTTAATCTGTGTGTACAGGAATTTGTTTTACTGTCGTTTTTTCTACCATCAATATTCACTGATATCTATAAAATCAATTCCAGAAATTCTAATGAAATACTTTTTAAGAACTTTCTCATCATCCCAGAATTTCTGTTAATTAAAACAAAGAATTTTGGAGCCACAGTGAACTTGAGAGATTATTATCCAGGATAACTGCTTCACTTCACAGATAAAGAAACTGAGACCCCAAAAGACAAAGTGACCTGGGTCTCTTATATAAAGCAAAGATTAGAACCAAGTTTCTCTGTCTGTGCTTTCTACTCTACTATCTTTTGTCTCTTTTATAAGCTAATATAATTTAAGTTAAACTAGCATAAGTGGTATATGACAGAGAACCAGGAAAACAGCTGGCAGTAGGAAGATGATTTAGAATTGCTTTTACTGTAGATGAGGTAGGCCATTTTCACAGAAGTAGCTTCCTTTCTTATTTCTTTCTTTCCTTATGTCCACCTTTCCACATCATTGCCACAACTTGTGAAATAAATACTATTCCTGTCACCTTAATGACACCCAACTAGACAAACTTGCCTCATAGTGTGGTTGAGTGTTGCCCATGCTCATACTTCTCATTTTATTCAAGGTCTAAATGTAGGTATTGCAAGTTTCTTTTTTAGGGTTTATTTCATTAAGCTCATGGTTACACCTAGAATAGGTGCATACAATTTTTCTCTCTGTCTCTTTATGTGTGAGCATGTGTGTATATACACACATGTACATACACATATGTAACATGTATGTGTTTTTAATTAGTTCAGAGAGCATAATTGCTTCATCTCATAAATGTATTGAGCAGCTATTTTCTAAAATAATAGCATTATTCAGAAATGGATTTATACTCACCAACACACATCAGATTAGGATGCATGCTGTAGCTTGGTGATGCAACTGTAAAATATCTAGGCAGAATAAAGAGTGGGGATAAAACACACACAGAATTTGGAATTTCTATTTTTGTGTCAGAAATACTTTCTGTTTCTGCTGCTCTAAAAAGTCTCTGATGATGGTTTAGAGATATAAAGAGTAACTGGGTCCACTCTTACGATGTTTAAAGAGGCCTTGGCCTAGGGAATGTATTCAGTATTTAGCTGAGAAATTTTAATTTAGTAAAATGTAATAAATTTATTCCAGAACTCAAACAGCACCAACTGAGTATCTAATATATGCATGGAACTGTTAGTAGGCTGTGGTAATTTTGCTAACTACAAAGAAATAAAGTCTTCCTCAAGGATAAAACATCTATATATAGTTGTGAGAAAATACCAAACTAAGCTCTGACTTTTGGAAAACATAAGTTACAGTGGTGCTCAGTACCTAATATGTACTTACAAAGTGCTTTTTGTTTTGCTTTTTATTGGCTCTAATCTACTCTGTACCAAGGTGGTTGGTTTATTCTGTATGACTTATAGTCAGCAATCTTTACTTTGGCCCAAATTGTCCACTCTAATCAACTACTTCTGAAGATTCTCAAATCTTGACCTTTTCTTTTATCTATAGTCTGTGGAGACTACATAAGTCTAAACTTTCTATTTATTAAATATTTCCCTTTTCCTAGATCCCAGCTTAGCTTGTCTCCTATTTCCAGCCTAACCTACTAACTTCATTTTAATTTACTGAACCTATTACTCTTTGAAAGATAATTCTGCTGTGCCTCTAACTTAATAGTTGGAATTCCTAGAAAAAGTGGGTAAATTTCTGAACACATAGAACCTACCAAGATAGAGTCAGGAAGAAACAGAAAACCCAAATGGACTGATAATGAGCAACAAGATTGAAGCTGTAATATAAAGGATCAGTTGGGCATGGTGCCTCATACCTGTAATCCCAGCACTTTGGGAGGCTGAGGCAGGTGGATCACTTGAGCTCAGGAGTTCGAGACCAGCCTGGGCAATGTGGTGAGACTCTGTCTCTACTAAAATTGCAAAACAATAGCTGGGTAAGGTAGTGCATGTCTGTGGCCCCAGGTACTTGGAAGGCTGGGTTGGGAGGTTTACTTGAGCCCAGGAGACAGAAGTTGCAGTGAGATTGCACCACTGCACTCTAGCATGGGTGTCAGAGCAAGACCCTGTCTCAAAAATTTTTTTTAAGTCTCTCAGCAAGGAAAAGCACAGGAACAAATGAATTCGTTGCTGGATTTTACCAAACATGTAAATAATTAATAGCAATCCGATTCAAACTATTAAAATTGAAGAGGAGAGAATGCATCTGAATTCATTCCACAAGGCTTGCATTGCCCTGATATCAAAACCAGATACAAACAAAATGAAACAAAGAAAACTACAGGCTAATATCATTTATGTACATGGAAGCAAAAGTCTTCAACAACATACTAGCAAACCAAGTTCAACAGCGTATTAAAAAGATCATTCACCATGATGAAATGGGATTCATCCCATAGATGCAAGGATGGTTCAACTTATGCAAATCAACAAATATGATATATTACAGAATTATGAACAAAATCCATATGATCATTTTTAAAAGATGCTGAAAAACGTTCCATAAAATTTAACATCCCTTCATGCTAAAAACTCAACAAATTGAGTATAGAAGGAAAATGCCTCAAAGGCCATATATGACAAACTCACAGCTAATATACTGAATAGGAAAAAAACTGAAAGCCATTCCACTAAGATCTGAAATAAGACAAAAATACCTAATTTCACCACTTCTATTCAACAGTGTATTGTAAGTCCTCGCCAGAGCAATTGGGCAAGAGAAAGAAAGAAAGAGCATCTCAATTAGAAAGGAAGAAGTCAAATTATCTGTGTTTGAAGACAACATAATCTTACATTTAGAAAAACCTACAGACCCCACAAAAAAAAAAAA
>NW_012119821.1:1759154-1766013 GCF_000951035.1 Colobus angolensis palliatus | reverse complement strand
AAAGCGGTCCTGAGCAAAAAGAACAAATCTGGAGGAATCACATTAATTGACTTCAAATTATACTACAAAGGTATAGTAATCAAAACATCGTAGTGCTGGCATAAAAACAGACATATAGACCAATGGATCAGAATAGAGAATCCAGAAATACATCCACATGCTTATACCTAACTCATTTACGACAGAGTTTCAAGATCATGTATGAAAGAAAAGGCAGTCTCTTTAATAAATGGTGCTGGGAAACCTGGATATCCATATGCCCATGAATGAAACTAGATCCCCATCTTTCACCATATTAAAAAATCAATTCAAAATAGATGAAAGACTTAAATTTAAGCCCTAAACTGTTAAAATACTAGAAAAAAGCATTGGGGAAGTACTACAGGACATTTGTCTGGACAAAAAGTTGTTTTGGGTAACACCTCAAAAGCACAGGCAACAAAATCAAAAGTAGGCACATAGGATTGCATCAAACTCAAAATAAGAACATAACCAATATTGTGAAAGAATGAAATTGTTTTCTTACTCTTCTGCACAGCAAAAGAAACCATCCTTTTTTGCTCTTTTTTGCAGGAAAGTAAAAAATCATAGTGAAGAGAGAATGTACAGAATGTGGGAGAATATTTGTAAACTGTCCATCTTACAAAGGACCAATACCCACAATATATAAGGAACTCAAACAACGGCAAATAATAGCAGTAATCTAATTAAAAATGGGCAAAAGACCTGAATATACATTTCTCAAAATAAGGCATACAAATGGCCAAGAAGTATATTTTAAAAATGCCAGACATCGTTAATCATCAAGGAAATGCAAATCAAAATCCCATTGAGATACCATCTCACCCAAGTTAGAATGGCTGTTGTCAAAAAGGCAAAGAACTAGCCAAAGTTAGCAACGACGCCAGAAAATGAGAACACTTATACACTGTCGGTGGAAATGCGGATGAGTACAGCCCTTAAGGAAAACACTATGGCGGTTCCTCAAAAAAAGTGAAAATACAGCTACCAGACGATTCAGTAATCCCCCTGCTGGATATATATCCAAAAGAAAGGAAATCGGTGTATCATAGAGATATATGCAGTCCCATGATTGTTTTAGCACCGTCAACCTAAGTGTCTATCAATAGACGAATGGATGAAGTATTTTAGTCTTTGTGGTGTAGGGTTTTGTGTGTTTGCTGGGGCATATCTTCAACATTAAGGCAGCCTGCCTGTTGGCCTTTACTTCTTGCTTGCACAGGTTCTCAGGGTCAGCCAAAAGAGAGAGCTGAGCAATCTCTCAGTTCTTTTCTGCTCATGTGCATGTCTCTGCACATTTCTGTGATCTTCAAGATCCTTAGGAATATGTCAAAGCTTCTCAAAGCCATCTGTGGACAGCTCATTCCCTAAATCATACTGTTATATTATTATTACTTATTATTATTGAGGCAGGGTTTATGAAAGCCCTCATTCCACCATTCCAGAAGTCCCAGCTGTTGCATTTTTATTTAACCCATGTAAATCACTCCTCAAGATGTCTGTGACCTCATTGCATCCATATTACTTATATATCAGGGATTATGAATCTAAATTTCAACGAGAGTCAAGTGTGTGACACAGACGAGAAAACTGGGTCTTTGGTAAGGATCTAGGATGTGCTTGTGGGTACCATGGGTCCATTTTGGGGAACGCCTCCTCTTCAGGTCTAGCCCACTAGTCTTCATTTGGAAACAGGAACCAAATACTGCCAGATATTACAGTTTATCAAAAGAAATCTAGATTTTTATAAAAAGAAAGTGTGGGCAATTTTTCTGCATTGGTGAAGCAAAATAGCACACTCCTGTGGGCCAGACTTCACCAGCGGGGTCCTTGGTATTGTGTTCCTTATTAAAATTTGGTGATAATACATACTAGACATTGTCTCTGATTTTTGTTTTGTTTTCTGTAGAAAATAGTAAGTCACGTGATTTTCTTCATAACTGCCTTCTTTTGTAATGTGAGGAAGCTTTGTTATAAGCCTCATAATATTTTTGTTTCCAGCTCATTTTGAATAAGAAACAATCTGTCCTTCTGGAGCTTTCTGACAGGAGGCATGAATTGCTTCTAGATAACTTCCTCTTCCCCACTTCTATCTCCAGGTCTCTCAATACTATTTGGATGTGTGGTCCTGGGCAAGATTCTGTGTGTCTTCATCAACCAAAATTTTACAGGATATAAATCTGGAAGAGGTTAGTGAATGGAAGAAGTTGATCTGATTCTGAAGAGGTCTTGAGTATGAGGTTTTTGTAGTTCTCTGCCATTTTCAGGCAAAGGTCTCCTTTTGCAAATATTCAGTTTTCAACTGCAGACATAACAAAGGCCCATGTCTGTTGTGAAGTAAAATACAATCAACAGGGAGGATCAGAAGCTTTTTTCATCTTCAAACATTTAAACCATCTTAAACCTGACAGAAATGTTTTCTGGGCCCCTCTCAGTTGCTCATTGTAGAGTATGAGAAACTTTGTGCTTTGTTTGCCTAACTCAAAAATGTGGCAATTTGCCCTGAAACTTTGTAAGTATTCTGTAAAGATAAGCGTCATTTTTTTTTTTTTTTTTTCATTCTGGCAAACTTAACATGAGGTTATGTTTAGCCTACCTTGCCTAGGGTAGGGAATGCTTGTGCATTAATCTTTTTTAATTGTATTTTTCCTTCCTGTGGTCTGTACCATTGTTCTTTGTCAAACCTTCTCTAATGCTCTAAAAAGGCATTATAAAATGGAAATTATTCCCAGTTATTTTCTTCATCAGAGACTTACGATTTTCTCTCCAGAATGTATAGCTTTTTAATGCTAAAGTAGCATTTCTCTCTGGCTGGCCCAGAATTAAACCCTAAGAAAATATATTGCCAGAAAGTCAAATATAGCTTGGCAGTGCAGCACATATGCACCCATTCTGAAAGAGCAGATAGAAATTTATTTTTCAACTTAGTTCTCTCCTAGTACTCACTGGCAAAGATCAGTTGGATGTTAATATCTATTGATTTTGAAATTGGTAGGAAAAGAGAAAATAAAATGTTCGAGGAATGAAAGAGTGAGTTTGAGGAACAAAAATATCTATTTAATTTGTGAACAGGATAATTATAGGTTAGATAAAATATCTGTCTTTCTGAATGTGAGAGGAGCCAGAAAATTTTCTAACTTCTGGAATTATAAATTGGATATCTGAAAGAGACAGACTAACAAAGAAATATCTTCTTCTCCCAAAGAAGCACCATTTTCTGTGAGAAAACTCAATGTGTCAAGTGAGTAACTCAATGTGTCAAGTGAGTGAGAAGACAAGCCACAGACTGGGAGAAAATATTTGCAAATGGCACATTTGATAAAGAATTGTTATCCAAAATATACAGAGAACTCTTAAAAGTCAACAATAAAAACATGAACAACCTTATTTTAAACTGCACAAAAATCAAAACAGAAAACTCACCAAAGAAAATATACAGATGGTATATAAGTTTATTAAAATATGCACAACATCCTATATCATTAGGGAATCGCAAATTAAAACAACAGTGAGATACCACTACGTACCTATTAGGATGGCCAAAATCTGGAACTCACATTACCCAGTGCTGACAAGAATGTGGAATAACAGGAACTCTCATTCAGTGCTGCTAGGAATGCAAAATGATGCCTTGGATGTACCCAACAGGAAAGCTCATTCATTGCTGGTAGGAATGTAAAGCGGTACTTCGGAAGATTGGCAGTTCCTTAAAACAAAACTAACTATACTCTTAACACCCAATTCAGCCATTGTACTTCTTGATACATATCCACAGGAGTTGAAAATTCTTACAAAAACTTTGCACATGATTGTGTATAGCAGATTTGTTCATATTTGCCAAAACTTAGAAGCAACCAAGGTGTCTCTTAGTAGGTGAATTGATAAATAAACTGTGGTACAGCCAGGCAATTGAATATTATTCAGTATTAAAAAGAAATGAGCTATCAAGGCATGGAAACGTATAGAGTAATCTGAAATGTATATTACTAAGTGAAAGAAGCCAATTTAAAACAACTACATATTGTATAATTCCAACTGTATGACTTCTAGAAAAGGCAAACTGTGGAGACATTAAAAAGATCCAGGGTTTAAAGGGAGGGAGGAATGAATAGGCGGAGCACAGAAGATTTTTAGGGCAATGAAACTAGTGCGTATGTTACTATTGTAGATACATGTCATTATAAATTTGTTTAAATCCATACAGTGTACAACACCGAGAGTGAACCCCAATGTAAACAATGAACTTTGGGTGATAATGATGTCAGTATAGGCTCATCAGCTATAACGAATGTACCATTCTGGTGGGGGACATTGATAGTGGGGTAGTGGGGAGGCTTTGGGAAGGGGATAGGTCAAAGGCATATGGAAACTCTGTACTTTCTGCTCAATTGTGCTGTGGACTTAAAACTGCTCTAAAAAGCCTATTAAAAAAAAAACAAAAGCTTGATGTGTAGCACAAGGCCATGTTGTAATGTTAATTTTTTTTAAAGGAAATTATCAACATTGCGAAAATTATCAAAAAACTTGTTTGTATCTTTGTTCCAAATTGATTTGTGTTAAGGTTCAGTGAAAACTAAAATAGTAAACATAGTTGAGCAAATGGGCAGGAATTATGAGCATATTCTGAATGCTAAAGACACAAAGTTCTTCTCCCATGTGGTATTTGAAAAGGTTCCTCTTCTCTTCTTTCCATCTTTAAATGTGAGTGCATTCATCATTCTCTTTTACTTCTTCACATTTTCCATCCATGTGTTTTTTATAAAGGTAGTGGAGCCAAGAACAAAAGCATTAATCTATTGGTAGACTGATGTGGGACAATTAATTAAATCTTTAGGATCAATTTCTTAAACCTCACACTCAATGGTGGGTTCTCTATATCACTGATGTTTTCAAGGTTTAGAGATGTCTATCTAAAAGGTTTTTTAAAATATGTCCAGCTTCTGGTTATATTCAGTGCTATCACAATGGGAAAATAATTCTAGATGAGGACATTAAAAAATCTCCTTTGAACACCTAATTTTATTCCTTTAGTTGATCAGAAGCCTGTTAGTAATTTTTTTAATAACTCAGAGGCAGCAGCATTGTATGAAGTTTACACGACCCCTTACCTCGTTATTTTCTAAGTTAGAATTATACCATGGTGTTTCTTTCTGACCCTAGGATGAAGTATGTTTGCTACTTCTCTCAGACCTGCCCTGTCACTCTGGTTATATTTGAGTCCTGGGGTCTGGGAAGTACGTTCCTGATATATTCAGAGTCAGCCAGTCTGTAACAAAGGATGAGATCCATTCCAAGGTCAAATGTTTTGATGTCTTGATGTGTTTTCTTCTCCAGAATAAAGAGGATAAAACAGGCTTGGGAAAATTCTAGCCTCTAGGGTTTTACAAACTGTGTTATGCCCAGACCGTTTATTCCCCGAAGAAGACCACCAGAGTCCAGAGTCAAAGCCAAGCGGCAAGGATCTTTAATGCAAGTTCGAACTTGGTCCCTCCGTTCCACAACATACAAGAGGGCCCCGAACAATGCACGTGCTCGCTTTTTATAGCCCGATGAAAATAGGACTTGTAAGGTTACAGAGGAACAGAGAAAAAGGGAATTCTTTAGGTTACAGCATTACAATTGGTTAACATATTAAGTTATACATTTAGCAGTTATCTATTGTTCCCGTGCTTTCAGTAAAACTACAAATGGCGGTGCCCTTATCGGGGATTTCCCAGGATTTCCCAAGCTGAGATATATGGAGAAATGTATTTGCACTGGGCCGTGTTTGCACTGGGCCCAGGAAATTGAGAGATATATGGTGTCTGTATTTGCACTGGGCCGTGTTTGTACTGGGCTCAGGAAATTGAGAGATATATGGTGTCAAGTGGAATGTATTTGCTGGGCCCAGGACTGACGAATGTGCCTGATTTCTTTCATTCCCCCCTTTTCTTAGGCACCTCTAGAGCCAATCTTGGGTCTTATAGTTCTGATTCTGCTTCAGCGTCTACAGGTTGGTATTGGGCTCTGAGGACCATGAGCTGTACGGTGTCGAACCTTTCTCTGACAAACTGCAAAATTCTGTTAATAACACAAGGTCCTACGGTAAACAGAAATAGTAGACTTAGCAGGGGTCCAAGGAAGGGGGCTAACAGAGAAAACATAGAGGAATTACACCATTGTTACAAAGTAATAGAATATTACAAAGTAAGTGGGGGCAGGATGAGATCACAGTATGTTGTTAAAATTAAAATTAAAATTGCTAATGAAATCTTGGGCACGCATAGTCATTGATAACATTTTATCAGGAAATAGGGTTTGAGAGCAGACAACCTGACTGACCAAAATTTATTAGGTGGGAATTTCCTCATCCTAATAAGCCTGAGAGCACTACAGGAGGCCGGGGCTTATTTCATCCCTTCGGCTTCAACTGTAAAAGGCGGCACGCCTCCAAGGGGGTCGTTTATAGGCCTACCCTTAGAGCGCATTCTCCTTCTCAGGGATATTTCTTGCTGAGAAAAAGAATTTAGCAACATCTCTCCCATTTGTGTGCAAAAGGAGAAGAGATATGGCTCTGTCCCGTCCGGCTCACCAGCAGCCAGTTCAAGGTTACCTCCCTTGTTTTCTGAACACCGTTGTTATCTTCTTCTCTTTTAAGATGCCCAGATTTCATATTGTTCAAACACACATGCTCTACAAACAATTTGTGCAGTTAAGACACTCATCACAGGGTCCTGAGGTGACATATATCCTCCTCATTTTACAAAGAACATGATGGGATTAAGAGATTAAAGAGAGACATAAGAAATTACAAAAGTATAAATTTTGGAGAACTAATAAAATGTCCATGAAATCTTTA
>NW_012119821.1:1706821-1754619 GCF_000951035.1 Colobus angolensis palliatus | reverse complement strand
ATGTATTTGCACTGGGCCGTGTTTGCACTGGGCCCAGGAAATTGAGAGATATATGGTGTCTGTATTTGCACTGGGCCGTGTTTGTACTGGGCTCAGGAAATTGAGAGATATATGGTGTCTGTATTTGTACTGGGCCGTGTTTGTACTGGGCTCAGGAAATTGAGAGATATATGGTGTCAAGTGGAATGTATTTGCTGGGCCCAGGACTGACGAATGTGCCTGATTTCTTTCAACTGTACCCAGACTGGGAAGGAAGCATTATTTTTACAATGCTTCCAGATTGGATCACTGTTGCATGGTTCAAAGTAAGATATTTTTAGACAACTTTAGAAAACTTAAACTCTGGTTATGAATTGTCTTCATGTTTATGGGAGGCTTTCTGCTCAATCGTAGTTGAAGTCTTGGTTGTATTTCTCTCATCTGTGAGGCAGTTCCTCTGTAAGTGCAGAAGCCTGCAGTGGTCAGCACTCAGATACTGGTGATTTCGTGAGAGTTTTTTGGCCTCTCCCTGGAATGGTACAAGATTTTACAATTGGTAGTGTTATGGTCAAAATCTGCTTATCAAAATAACTACAGAAAATCTTGGGTAAATGGCTTCCTTAGTATGTTGAGTATCTTTGTTCATCTATGGCTTGATATATACAGTTGCTGACGATCATCCATGGAATAGATAAGAGCTGGAAAAATACATGGAAATGTTTACCTAGCTCACAAGAGGAAAAAGTGGCCAAATGTTTACTAGCTACAAAGTATATTAGGACTCCCATTTTCCTAGCAACTCAGTCTTGCACCAGTATTTAAAACTGTTTATAAAATGTTTAAAATTTAAAAATGTTTAAATGGAATCATACAGGGACTAGAAGAGGGAGGAGGAATGTAAGGGGTTTTATGGTGAAAAAAGACATATTCTTGTTAGTTCTTCACTCTGTGAATAAACTAAATTATTTTCGAGTATTTCATTTTTAGCATCTGAAATATCCTTTCACGCATGTCACCGAATCATCCTGTATTTTGAATCAAACACTTTGAGTAACTTGAAAAGTGATGTAGAAACTAAACCTTAGCTCTTTTCCCAACTCTTAATATTTTTATCTTGGTTCCTGGTTAGACTCTTGCCCTAAGTGCCTAAAATCCAAGGAAATACCCCCTACCCCAACATTCTGCTTAAATGTGTTTGCCATTGACCAATTTATGTATGGTTGAGCCCACTCAAGGCAGTTGCTCCCCTTTCTTCTCCTTATTTATATGTGTGCTGCTGAGTAGCAGAAATAAATGATGTAATTAAAATGAGGACCATATTATTTTAAATGCTCCTGAGTTAGAAAGTGTATATCATATATCATTTCATTATGCGTGGCTTCATTGGACTTCATAGATACTGTATTTTTATGGATCAAGAATGGTAGCAGCCCTATGTTGAACAAGTCTATTGGAGCCATTTTTCCAACAGCATGTGCTCACTTCACGTCTCTGGGTCACATTTTAGTAATTCTCACAATATTTACAATGTTTCCATCATTATTATGTTTGCTATGGTGATCTGTGATCAATGATCTTTGATGTAATGATTGTAATTTTGGGGGGATGCCACCAGCTTTGCCCTTATAAGATGGCAGTGTTTAAAGGACGAAGGCATGTGTTCTGACTACTCTACCAGCTGGCTATTCCCCTGAGTCTCTCTCTCTCTCTGTCTCTCCTCAAGTCTCCCTATTACATGAAACAGAATAATATTGAAAGTAGGTAATGGAATAATCCTACAATGGCCTCTAAGCTTTTAAATGAAAGGAAGAGTCATATGTCTCTCACTTTAAATCAAAAGCTAGAAATGATTATTTAGCAAGGAAGGCATGTAGAAAACCTAGACGTATTGTGCCAAACAATTAACCAATGTGTAAATGCAAAGGAAAATTCTTGAAAAAAAATTAAATTTCTACCACACTGAACACCCAGGTGATAAGAAAACAGCAGCTTTATTGCTAAAGTAGAGAAATTTTTAGTGGTCTGGATAGAAGATCAAGCCAGTCACAATGTTTCCTTAAGCCAAAGTTAAATCCAGAGAAAGCCCTAACTCTCTTAAATTCTATGAAGGCTGAGACAGGTGGGGAAGCTGAAGAAGAAAAGTGGGAATCTAGCAGAGATGTGTTCATGAGACTTAAGGAAAGAAGTCATCTCCATAAAATAAAAGTTCAAGGTGATGCAGGAAGTTCTAATATAGAAGCTGCAGCAAGTTATGTAGAAGATCTAGCTAAAATGATTGATGAAGGTGGCTGTGCTAAATAGTAGACTTTCACTGCAGAAGAAACAGCCTTATATTGTAAGATGATCATCTAAGGCTTTCATAGCTAGAGAGGGGAAGTCGGTGCCTGACTTAGAAGCTTCAAAGGACAGGCTGACTCTCTTGTTAAAGTCATCAACTGCATTAGACACTAAGTTGAAGCCAGTGCTCATGGACCAAAAATCCCATAACCCTTAAGAATAATGCTGTATGGACTCTTCCTGTGCTTTATAAGTGGAACTACAAAGCCTAGATGACAACTCATCTGTTTATAGTACAGTTATTGAACATTTTAAGTCCACTTTTGAGACCTGCTCAGAGAAAGAGATTCCTTTCAAAATATTACTGTGCATTGACAATGCACCTGTTCACCCAAGAGCTCTGATGGAGGTGTACAAGGAGATTAATGTTGTTTTCATGGCTGCTAACATAATATCCATTCTGCATCCCATGGATCAAGGAGTAATTTTGATTTTCAAGTCTTATTATTTGAAAAATACACTTTGTAAGACTATAGTTCTCATATATATAGACAACAATTCCTTTAATGGCAATTAAAAACCTCCTGGAAATGATTCACCATTCTAGATGACATAAAGAATATTCATAATTCATGGCAGGAGGTCAAAATAGCAACCTTAACAGGAGTGTGGAAGAAATGGATTCCAACTCCTTACTTTGAAGGGTTCAATGTAAAGTCACCAACTGCTTTAGTTCCTAGAAACTTGAGTTGAGGAAGTAACTGCAGATGTGGTAGAAATAGCAAGAGAACTAGAATTAAAATTCGGTTCTGAAGATGTGATTGAATTGCTGCAATCTCATGGTAAAACTTGAACTGATGAACAGTTGTTTCTTATGGATGAAAATAGAAAAAAGTTTCACGAGCTGGACTGCACTCCTGCTGAAGATACTGTGAACATTGTCAAAATGTCAACAAAGAATTTAGAGTATTACATAAGTTTAGTTAATAAAGCAAGGACAGTTTTTGAAAGGACTCCACTTTTGAAAGAAGTTTTATGGTAAGTAAATGCTATAAAAAATGCTACGGAGATTTTTTTTTGTAAAAGGAAGAGGTAATTGAAGATGCGGACTTTATTGTCTTACTTTAATAAATTGCCACAGCTACCCCAAACTTCAGGAAACACCAGCCTGATTAGGCAGCAGCCGTCAACAGTGAGGCAAGGCCCTCCACCAGCAGAAAGATCATGACTCTTTGAAGGCTCAGATGATTGTTAGAATTTTTTAGCAACAAAAAATTTTTAATTAAGGTATGTGCATTTTTTGAGACATAATTCTATTACACACTGAAAAGACTACAGTATAAACATAACTTTATATGCACTGGTAAACCAAAAATTATGGTGTGACTTGCTTAATAGGGTATTTTGCATTACTGCCACAATCTGAAACTGACCTTCCAATATATCCAAGGTATGCCTGTATAAGAAAAATGTAATATATATTTTTTCAGTTTCTGATCTGTGGATAGAGGCTTGGTGCTTCAAAAATGTTTGATTTGGCTAATGCTAGGGAAAATTACATAGTACATTTCTTTTTAAAGTGGTACTGTTGTTCTCTCCCTTTTTGCTCCCACAGAATATCTCTGTGAATGCAATGGATTTCCTCATTCTCAGCCAACTTTTAAGAATAGAGGTCATTTGCATAATGCTGATGTGTAGTTGCAGTTTTTTCTTTTTGGAGGCACATAGAATTCTCATTCTTTGCACACTGCTTTCCTCTTCCTCTTCTCTCTGTCATTCCCAAAGAAGATGGTCTTAATAATTTAGATCAAGGGAGTCTTCACAAGGTAGCCTCCAAATAGCTGAGAATAGCTATGAAAGAGAACAGAGAGGAAGAAGTGACTGAGTCTTTTTCTTTATACTGGAGAAAATAACATCTTGGTGATGTGATGGTAACTCCCTCTCTCATTTATCTACCTAAAGGCCCTCTACAAGGATCTTTCACTGCCTTGGTGAGGATCTATCAAAGATCCACCTTTTCTTCACATTCAGATAAAAGCATTATCACACCTGAAAAATTTGGCCCAGACACAGTTTGGCCGTCATCTCTTTGAGAAAACATTTGTCAAACTTTCTAGCCAGGCCCTCCTTTGGGCACCGTAGTCCCTGATACCTACCGCTGCCTTAGATAGTATAGTGTTATTGAAATGATCTGATATGTTTACTATCTCTGTATTCCCAGTCTGTATTAGTTCGTTCTCATGCTGCTGTAAGGACATACCCAAGACTGAGTAATCTGTAAAGGAAAGAGCTTTAATTGACTCACAGTTCCACAGGGCGAGGGGGGCCTCAGGAAACTTATAATCATGGTAGAAGGAGAAGCAAACGTGTCCTTCTACACATGGTGGCAGCAAGGAGAAGTGCAGAGTGAGGTTGGGGGAAAAGTCGCTTATAAAACCATCAGATCTCGTGAGCACTCACTCATTATCATGGGAACAGCATGTAGGTAACCGGCCCCATGATTCAATTACCTCCCACCAGGTCCCGCACACAACACATTGGGATTAGGGGAACTACAATTTGAGATGAGATTTGAGTGGAGACGCAGCAAAATTATAACATAGTCCCTAGGATTTTGTGATCTTCAGGCACTGCAAAACTCTAGGGTAACCATTCACATTTGTAGTTACCTTAAATTTGTGTATTTCTCACAACACTTTTCAGGTGGATGGCAGTAAAACAGCTTGAGGGAGGGGAGGCACTTTGTTTCTTAAAATGTCAGCATTAGGGCTGCTGACAGGGTTAATCTTCTTTATTGCTTTGTCCTTAGAGACAGTACAGAGCTTGGCAATGAAAATGAGATTTGAGAAAAAAAAATGTTTGTAGGATAAATAGATGAATGAACATATTGTGCTCTCAATATGTGATGTTCAAATCAAATGAAGGTATGCTTTTTTCTATAGCATTCCAAATCTATCAAACGTGTTCTCCTTCTGAATACTTATTTCTCCAAGTGGCTGTAAGTGCACAGACCCATTTATAGTTTTCTGCACTTCTGAGTGTGGCTAATAGAGTTACCTCATCTCAAGCATTGCCTTTTTTTTTTTTTTTTTTCATGTTTATCACATTCCCAGTGCAATAACCCATCTACAACAAACGCCATAACTTGAACTGGCTTCTGGCATTGTTAAAAACTGATGCAAGTTGGCCTCAAGTTTCTGTCTTAAAATGCTAGGTTGTTAGAACACCAATTATGGTCCCCTTAGACGAATTAAAGCTAGTGTTGTTTTAATTAGTTTCAACAAGATTGATTAGGAGTCAACAAGAGAAGCTTTGATGAAGTGAACTCATGGGCAGTATGTTGGCTGTCTTTCTAAACTGGATTATGAATTTGAGTATAAATCTACATTTGTTCAAAAGGTCTATGACCTTTTGTTGTACGTGTATAAATGGTGGCATTTAATAAAATCAGTGTGTTTAAAAATTACACATTAAATACTAAATAGGTGTGTGCATATGATTAGCATAAAAACTGTATTCATTAAAAAAGTTTTAAAGCAAATAAAAAGGTAAAACAGCATACCCTAAAGTAATAACTATGCTATTTCTTGTTCTTGGAAAGATAATTATGTTTCATGGCAATTTTTTAAGTACAAAAGACACATGGTTATTTATAATATAAAATGATAAAAAAAAGTATGAAGAATTATATAAACTTCTGTTTGACCTCCTCAAGATAATCCAGTGTGTACTTTGTACTGTTAATGTTACTCATTTAAGCTTAAATTCCGATATAGGATTGTTTATAAAAAATGATGTTTAGTGTATGTTTTTCTCCAGCTTACATTCTTCATTTATTCATATAAAATAGAGAGCCATCTAGAGAGTGAATATACATCTAATTTGTTCTTTTTCTATGTCTGTATTATATTCTGCAGAATAAATATATCATAATTTATGTAACCATTTACTTGTTATTGACTATTCAGATTGTTCACCACTGCGAACAGTGATTCAATAAATACCCTTTCTTTATATGCTGACACTGTATTTAGCCAGTAAGAAGCTCTCAAGTGGAATATCTGGGAAAAATACATCTCTGTTCACTGAGGATATGATCTTATATCTATGAAACCTAAAGACTCCACCAAAAAACTCTTAAATTTGATAAATGAATTCAGTAAAGTTTCAGGATACAAATCAATGTCTAAAAATCAGTAGCATTTCCATAGACCAATAACAGTCTATCTGAGAACAAAATCAAGGAGGCAATCTTACTTACAATAGCTACAAAAAATGTCTGGGAATATATTTAAACAACAAGGTGAACATTGCCTACAAGGAAAACTACAAAATACTGATGAAAGAAATTGAACAGGGCACAAATGTAAAAGCATCCCATGCTCATGGATTACAAGAATTAATATTGTAAAAAGGACCGTACTGCCTAAAGCAATCTACAGATTGAGTGCTATCTCTATTAAAATACTAATGTCATTTTTCACAGAATTAGAAATAACTATTCTAAAATTCATATGGAACCATAAAAGAACCTGATTAGCCAAAGCATTCCTAAGCAAAAAGAACAAAACCAGAGACATCACATTAGCTGATGTCAAATTATACTACAAAGCTGTAATAACCAAAACAGCATGGTACTGATATAAAAATAGACACACAGAACAATGGAAGAATAGAGACTCCAAAAATAAATCCACCTATCTACAACAAACTGATCTTTGACAAAGTTGACAAGAACATACACTGGGGAAAGTACAGTTTCTTTCATAAATGATGGTGCTGGGAAAATTGGATTGCCACATATAGAAGAATAAAATTGAACCACCATCCTTCATCATATATGAAAATCATCTCAAGATGGATTAAAGACTTAAATATAAGACCTGAAACTATAAAATTACTGGGAGAAAACCTAGGGAAAGGGCTCTTCTGGACATTGGTCTAGGCAAATAATTTATGGCTCAAAAGCGCAAGTAACAAAAACAAAAATAGACAAATGGGACTTAATTAAACTAAAAAGCTTCTGTACAGCAAAGGAAATACCAGAGCGAACAGACAACCTGCAGAATGGGAGAGAATATTTGCAAACTATGTACCTGGCAAGGATCTAATATCCAGAATATACAAGTAATTCAAAGAACTCAACAAAATAACCTCAAATAACACCATTAAAAAGTGGACAAAATATATGAATAGACAGTTTTCAAAAGAAGACATACAAATGACTAACAGTTTTATGAAAAAAAAATACTTAACATCACTAATCCTCTGAGGCAAATTAAAACCACAGTGAGATATCATCCCAGTCAGAATGGCTATTATAAAAAAGTAAATAACAGATGTTGGCGAGGATGCAGAGATAAGGGAACTCATACAGTTTGGTGAGAATGTAAATTAGTCCAACCGCTGTGGAACACAGTCTGGAGATTTCTCAAAGAACTAAAAATAGAACTACTATTTGATCCAGCAATCTCACTACTGGGTATCTACTCAAAGGAAAATAAATTATTATGTTACGTAGATATCTGCACTTGTATGTTATCACAGCACTTTTCACAATAGCAAAGATATGAAATCAACATGTGTCTATCACTGGACGCTTGAATAACGAAAATGTGCTATATATAAACAACGGGATACTATTCAGCCATAAAAAAGAATGAAATTATGTCTTTCACAGCAGCATGGATGGAACTGGAGGCTATTATCTTCAGTGAAACAAGCCAGATACAGAAAGACAAATATTGTATGTTCTCACTTATAAGTGGAAGCTAAATAATGTGTATGCAAAAACACTGAGTGTGGAAAGATAGACTATGGAGACTCAGAAGGGTGAAAGTGTGGGAGGGGGCTGGATGATGAGAATTTACTTAAAGGGTACAATATACATTATTTAGGTGATGGATACACTAAAAGCCCTGACTTCACCACTAGGAAATCGATGCATGTAATAAAATTCCACTTCTACCCCATAAATTTATACAAAAATAAGATTCAGCTTCATAAAATTTAGTAAACTAATTACAACATAGTAAATGTTGCACCTGACTCCAAAATACTATGTAGGACACCTAAATACATTATTAGCAAGTAGGTGGTGTCATGCTAAGGAATTCGCTGGGTATATTTCTGGTAGTTAATTCTCTGGGAGTGAACTCTATCACCACATTGGGTGTGAAGAAATTCTTAGTTTTAATTGTACTAGAATTTCATTTTCATATGAATTAGAGAAAAAAAGTATCAAAGCCATTTTATATATTCAGTCATGCACTGCTTAGTGACAGGGATATATTCAGATAAATGCATCATTGGACAATTTTGTTTTGTGAAAGCAAATGCAATAAAAACAAAGATAACTAGTTGGGACTTAATTAATCTAAAGAGCTTTTGCATGGAAAAAGGAACAGACTCAGCAGAGTAAACAGACAACCCAGAAGAGTAGGAGAAATCTTCACAATCAAAGCACATGACAAAGGACTAATATCCAGAAACTACAACGAACTCAAACAAGGCAGCAAGAAAAAAACAATCCCTTCAAAAAGTGGGCTAAGGATATGAATAGGCAGTTTACCAAAGAAGATACACAAATGGCCAACAAACATATGAAAAAATGTTCAACATCACTAATGATCAGGGAAATGCAAATCAAAACAACAATGCAATACTCCCTCATTCTTGCAAGAATAGCCATAATCTTTTGCTGTGCAGAACCTCTTTAATTAGATCCCATTTGTCAATTTTGGCTTTTATTGCCATTGCTTTTGGTGTTTTTGTCATGAAGTCTTTGCCCATGCCTATGTCCTGAATGGTATTGCCTAGGTTTTCTTCAAGGGTTTTTATGGTTTTAGGTATTACGTTTAAGTCTTGAATCCATCTTGGGTTAATTTTTGTGTGAGGTGTAAGGAAGGGGTCCAGTTTCAGTTTTCTGCATGTGGCTAGACAGTTTTCCTAACACCATTTATTAACTAAGGAATCCTTTCTCCATTACTCATTTTTGTCAGGTTTGTCAAAGATTAGATAGTTGTACATGTGTGGTGTTGTTTCTGAGGCCTCTGTTCTATTCCATTGGTCTATATAATCTGTTTTGGTACCAGTACAATGCTGTTTTGGTTACTGTAGCCTTCTAGTATAGTTTGAAGTCAGGTGGTGTCATGCACTCAGCTTTGTTCTTTTTGTTTAGGATTATCTTGGCTATACGGGCTCTTTTTTGGTTCCATATGAAATTTAAAGTAGTTTTTTTCTAATTTGTAAAGAAAGATAATGGTAGCTTGATGGGGATAGCATTGAATCTATACATTACTTTGGGCAGTATGGCCATTTTCACGACACTGATTTTTCCTATCCATGAGCATGGAATGTTTTTCCATTTGTTTGTGTCCTCCTATTTCCTTGAGCAGTGGTTTGTAGTCCTCCTTGAAGAGGTCCTTTTAAGTTGGATTCCTAGGTATTTTATTTTCTTTGTAGCAATTGTGAATGGGAGTTCACTTATGATTTGACTGTTTGTCTATTATTGGTGTATAGGAATGCTCATGATTTTGCACATTGATTTTGTATCCTGAGACTTTGCTGAAGTTGCTTATCAGCTTAAGGAGATTTTGGTCTGAGATGATGGGGTTTTCTAAATATACAATCATATCATCTGCAAACAGAGATAATTTGACTTCCTCTCTTCCTATTTGAATACCCTTTATTGCTTTCTCTTGCCTGATTGCCCTAGCCAGACCTTCCAACGCTATGTTGAATAGGAGTGGTGAGAGAGGGCATCCCTGTCTTATGCCTGTTTTCAAAGGGAATGTTTCCAGCTTTTGCCCATTCAGTATGATATTGGCTTTGGGTTTTTCATAAATAACTCTTATTATTTTGATATGTTCCATCAATACTTAGTTTATTGAGAATTTTTAGCATGAAGGGCTGTTGAATTTTATTGAATTCATTTTCTGCATCTATTGAGATAATCATCTATTGATAACCAATTGTCACTGGTTCTGTTCATGTGATGGATTATGTTTATTGATTTGCATATATTGAACCAGCCTTGCATCCCAGGGATGAAGCCAACTTGATCATGGTGGATAAGCTTTTTGCTGTGCTGCTAGATTCGGTTTAAGTATTTTATTTAGAATTTTCACATTGATGTTCATCAGGGATATTGGCCTGAAATTTTCTTTTTTGTTGTGTCTCTGCGAAGTTTTGATATCAGTATGATGCTGGCCTCATAAAATGAGTTAGAGAACAGACCCTCTTTTTCTATTGTTTGGAATAGTTTCAGAAGGAATGGCATCAGCTTCTCCTTGTACCTCTGATAGAATTCAGCTGTGAATCCATCTGGTCCGGTACAGGCAACCTAGAGAGTAGGAGAATATTTTTGCATTCTATCCACCTGAGAAAAGGGCTAATATCCAGAATCTACGAAGAACTTAAACAAATTTACAAGAAAAAAAAACACCATCAAAAAGTGGGTGAATGATATGAGCAGACATTTCTCAAAAGAAGACATTTATGCAACCAACAAACATGAAAAAAAGCTCATAAATCACTGGTCATTAGAGAAATGCAAATCAAAACCCCAATGAGATACCATCTCATGCCAGTTAGAATGGCAATCATTAAAAAGTTCAGAAACAACAGATGCTAGAGAGGATGTGGAGAAATAGGAACACTTTTACACTGTTGGTGGGAATATAAATTAGTTCAGCCATTGTGGAAGACAGTGTGGTGATTCCTCAAGGATCTAAAGCCAAAAATACCATTTGACCCAGCAATCCCATTACAGGGTATATACCCAAAGGATTAGAAATCTTTCTACTATAAAGACACATGCACACGTATGTTTATTGTGGCACTATTTACAATAGTAAAGACTTGGAACCAGCCCAGGTGCCCATCAATGACAGGCTGGATAAAGAAAATGTGGCATATATACTATGCAGGCATAAATACTATACAGCCATAAAGAAGCATGAGTTCATGTCCTTTGCAAGGATATGGATGAAGCTGTAAACCATCATTCTCAGCAAACTAACACAGGAATAGAAAACCAGACATCACATGTTCTCACTCATAAGTGGGAGCTGAACAATGAGAACACATGGACACAGGGAGGGGAACATCACACACTGGGGCTTGTTGGGGAGCTAGGGAAGGGATAGCATTAGGAGAAATACCTAATGTAGATGACAGGTTGGTGGGTGCAGCAAACCACCATGGCGTGTGTATACCTATGTAACAAACCTTCACGTTCTGCACATGTATCATAGAACTTAAAATATAATATTTAAAAAGTCCAAAATTAAGAAATTGTAAAACAGTAGATGTTGGCATGGATACAGTGAACAGGGAAGACTTCTACACTGCTGGTGGGAATGCAAACTAGTACAGCCACTATGAAAAACAGTGGAATCAAAAGTAGAACTACCACTTGATCCATAAATCCCAGTACTGGGTATCTACTCAGAGGAAAATAAGTCACTATTTGAAAAAGATACTTGTACATGCATTTTTATAGCAACACCATTCACAATTGCAGCATCATGGAACCAACCCAAATGCCCATCAGTCAATGAATGGATAAAGAAACCATGGTATATATACACAATGGAATATCATGCAGCCATAAAATAAATGAACTCCGTTTGCAGTGACCTTGATGAGATTGGAGACTATTATTCTAAGTGAAGTAATTCAGGAACGGAAGACCAGACATCATATGTTGTCACTGATACGTAGGATCTAAGTTATGAGGACACAAATGCATAAGCATGATACAATGGACTTTGGGGACTTGGGGGAAAGAGTGGGAGTGGGGTGAGGGATAAAAGACTACAAATATGGTACAGTGTATACTGTTTGGGTGATGGGTGCACCAAAATCTCACAAATCACCACTAAAGGACTTACTCATGTAACCAAATACCTCCTGTTCCCCAATAAGTTATGGAAAAATAAAAAAAATAAAATAAAAAGCAGAAAAAAGTCATGCAGCATGACTGATCTTCAAACTGGTGCAGTCACTATTTACATTCTGTGTTCTCATCCTCTATATTACGCTGATTCTTTTCTTCATTTCTATTTTGTGTCAAATTCTGCTCAGTCAAGGAAACTGAATCAAAGGTAAGTTATGGTAAATTAATTCATAATTTCTTATTCAAGACACACCTTTTCCCTCATCTTCCCTTTCTCTTCTAGGTTTCAAGTAAGTTCCATGGGATCCTACATAAAATAAGGCACAAAGGGAAATGTGAGCATCTGGTTTTCATTTTCACTAATTAATGCCCGTGTTGGACATCATCCTGAACGTTCGTGGTCATTGTTATCTCTCTACACTGCTATCGACACCGCATCCTCTCACTCTGGGCTGCCACTTGTCAGTGTCTCATCCTTGGAGCAGTCTGCTGCTGAGGCTCAGGGTTCTAACACTGTGTAATCCTCTCATACCCACGTCCATTTTGTTGTTCTGCACTGCGCAGACCTTGGACAACTCTACTAGGCTGGCTATCTTCCAGACCCCTCGGAGGAACTGCTGCACAGGTTTCCCTTCATTCTGGATTTTCTAAACTTAACTGCTAGCTTGTTGGCTTTCTCACCACTTAGATCATGACGGGGGCAACATTGCCTTTCAAAGACCCTGTGGCATCTAGTGCTTGTTGTTTCCATCTCCTCTCCTAATCTACTTCTTAGGAAGCTCTCTGCCTTCCTCCCCCGACCTTTGAAAGTGTTCCTTCTTTTGCTTCATTTGCCATTCCACCCTCCCCACCCTGGTCTTCTGTGTCTTTGGTAGATTCTTTTCTTCTTGACTCCTTTTCTTCTTTCTGTTTCTGTTCCTAATGTTTAGCTCTCATTTCTAATTTGTTCTCCTGTTTCACAGAATCCTTCATCTTTTCTGTTTCAGTTTTAACTTTCATCTCTTTGAGACTCTAAACTAAATGTGTATACTTTCCCTTTCTCCCAGATGTAAATCACAATTACAAACTACATACTGGACACTTTACCCTGAATGCTATTATTGACCTTAAATTAAATATATCTCAAACCACACTGACCATCTTGTTCAAAGTCTGAGAGCAAATTCCAGTTTGTTCTCATTCACTGGTACATTTCCAGGATCAGTGAAGTCTTATGCTTAATGTACACTCAATGTGTGTTGAGTGGACAAATGAATGCTTTATTAAGGCCCTCATAACTTTCATTTATCTGCTAATATAGCAACATACTCATGGTTCATTCAAACTGAACATTATAGTGGAAGGAAATAAGATTTTGCAGTTAGTCTATCTACTTTTGCTTGATTGATTTCCTGGGGTTGACCCTTTCTATATTACTTTTTTGTTGTCGCTGATTTAGTATGTTTGCTGATTTCATTTTAGCTTACTTGTTGGAGATTGTTTCACTTGTTTCTGAAAGCTTTCCCTCTGGAACTTTTTTTTTTTTTTTTTTCACACCTTACTGTCTTACTGTCTTGCAAAATAAGTTTGAGACAATTTTAAAAGAAAATTTATGCCTCTGAAGCAGCTTTAGATTTCAGGCAGGGGGAAATGAGCATTCCTTCCTTTTTTTCTTTTTTTTTTTTTTTTTTCTGGGATTAGATATCAGCTGCTCCAAAGCTCTGTGATTTCCCCCGACTCAGGGCTCAAAACCTACTTCCTTCTCTAGATAGGTAGTGATTTTGACAGTTGTCCAGAGAACTTCTATGTGAGGACAATAGGAGACACAAACATACACACAGACATAAATCATAAATATGTGTGTGTGTGTGTATGTATGATTTATCATAAGAAATAGGCTCATGTGATTATGGAGACTGAGATACCCCAAGATCTACAGCTGGCAGGCGAGACACTCAGGAAAGCAGATGATATAGTTCATCATTTCTCGGCCTTTTGGCTAAGATCAAGTGCAGATGATATAGTTCCAGTCCGTGTTCGAAGGCCTGAGAAGAAGAAGAGCCAATGTTGTAAGTTATAGTATGAGTCCAAAGGCAGGAGAAGACTGATGTCCCAGCTCAAAGACAGTCAGAGAAATAGAAAAAAATGAATTTTCCTGTACTTACTTTTTTGTTTTATTTAGGCTTTCAATGGATTAGATAAGGCCCACCCCACACTAGGGAGGGCAATCTGCTTTAGTCAGTATACCTATTTAATATGGTTTGGATGTTTTGTACCCTCCAAATTTCATGTTGAAATGTGACTTCCACTGTTGGAAGTGGGCCTAATAGGAGGTGTTTGGGTCATGGGGCAGATCCCTCATGAATGGCTTGGTGCTGTCCTTGTGGTAATGAGTGAATTCTCACTCTGTGAGTTCATGTGAGATCTGGTTGTTTGGAGAAGCCTGGCACCTCCTCCCTCATGTTGTGCTGTTTCTCTTGCCTTGTAATGCATTGTCTTCCCTTCTCCTTCTGCCATGAGTGTAATCTTCCCAGGCTCTCACCAGATGTAGATGCTGGCACTATGCTTCTTGTACAGCCTTCAGAACTGTGACCCAAATAAACCTCTTTTCTTTATAAAATACCCAGCCCCTTGGGTACTTCTTCATGGCAGCACAGACACTATTCAAATGTTAATTTCATCCAAAAACACCCTCACAGACAGACACAAAATAATATCTGGGTACCCCAGTGGCATTTTGGACTATTTCTTAGCATTATCACACATTCAGGCCATTGGAATGTTTTAATGCAATTTTATATAAATTTAATGCAATTTCACATAAATTCCTCTATTACATTCAATTAAATGAATGCACTTCAAACAATTTATTCATTCTAGTATTGATGGATATCTGTTTGGTTTTATTTATTTATTTTTTTACAATTATGAACAATAGTGTCGCAACTGACCCGAACTGATCCTCTTTTCGGATTCAGACTCTGCAGTTATTCCTGTGACATGTTCTGGCTCTGTGTCCCCACCCAAACCTCATCTTGAATTGTAATCCCTACGTGTGGAGGGAGGGAAGCGATTGGAACATGGGGGTGGTCTCCATGCTGTTCTTGTGATAGTGAATTCTCACCAGATCTGATGGTTTCATAAAGAGGAGTTTTTCCTGCACTTTCACATGCTCTCTCTTACCTGCCACCGTGTGAGATGTGCCTGCTTCATTTTCCACACTGACTGTAAGTTTCCTGAGGCCTCCTCAGTCATACGGAACTATGAGTAAGTTAAGCTTCTTTCCCTTATAAATTACCCACTCTCTGGCATTTCTTTAGAGCAATGTGAAAACAGACTAATACATCCCGTTAGAGCTTCCCAAAGCATCACAATTTGATGGCGTGTGTCTACAGAATGTGGTAAACGTGTTTGCCGAGCTTCATGCTTCCTGTAAAGATTTTTATGGAAAAAAAGCCCTGCCATGTGCCCTGTAAAAGCAGTTTACGTTCTTCCAGCCTGGCAGAGTGGAGTCTGAGAAAATATAACTTTCTGTGAAAGTGACAACAGCAAAGGGCACTATGTGATAGGAGGATTATACTGTTTGCAAACCCAATTCAGAAGAGTGAGTAGGCAGAATCATGGAAAGAACCATGATTTGTTTGAATATGGGCTCTCCTGACACATAGCTCTGTGTCCTGGAAAATTTATTTCACTTCTCTGAATCATCATTTCCTCACCTATAAAAGAGGATCCTATTCTATTTGCCTGCCAGGATGGTTGGAGGAATTAAAGTAATAAATATGTATTATTGAATATAATATGGTCATATCTTAGTGAAAATAAGTTTTGTACAGAATTATCACCATCACCCAGTACCTCTGTAAGCAGAATGCAAATCACTTTCCTAGAGATGTTCATTTGTGCTTGCAGAGAGCATTGCCAGATAGTTTCCAAAATGCTATTCACTATATCAGGGCCAGTAAGTTTACATACAGTTTTTTAAAGAGGTAAACCATCAAAAGTTGAGGAATTATTAATAACCCTCTTTAAAAATCATCATTGACAAAGTGGTTCCAGACTGGGAGAGTTATGGCCACATGAGCCCCTGGAAAGAGGCTTTCAGAGTTAAAAAGGCTGCCAGTACTTAATCATGTGTCCATTTATTGCTTCCCTTGCTCTGACAGTGGACGTTATATTTAATGGCTAAATAAAAGATCGTTTTTCTTTCCAATCTGACTAGAAAAGAGAAAAGCAAGAAGCTAATGCTGTGTTATGCCAAAGGGGGATATGCATCAGGGAAACTGCCACATTGAACTTGTAAACTCTAATTTTCCAGCTTTTAATAGGTCTAGTGAATGTAATTCTCCAGTCTAGAAATCTGGGGAGTAATTTGCTTACTCAGAAGTCAGTATGTTATTTCTTAAAATGGCAAAAGTACTGGAACTGTGTTTTCCCATGCGGTTCCTCTGAAACCAGTCAAATTCTCTCTCTAATGCATGATGGTGGTAATTTATTTTGTCATTGTTCTTGCAACTTTTGGGTCCTTCTGAAGATAAATTAGCAGTTTTGTAAGGTCTTAAATCCTTAGTGGTATTCCAACAGCAGGATCATAATATAGTTGATAGAATACTGGCCTATGGCTAGGCGAAGTGGCTCACCAAGGGGGCGGGGGTGCTCAGGTGAGAGGATCACCTGCGTCTTGGAAGTCAAGGCTGAAGCTGCAATAAGACCTGATCAAACCACTGCACTCTAGCCTGGAAGACAGAGTGAGAGTGTGTTTTTTTTTAAAAAAAAAAAAAAAAAAAAAAAAAAAAAAAATACCAGCCTGCATCTGCATCTTTTGGACAAATCATGAAAGAATACTTATTGAGCACTTACTTTGTGCTACGTGCTCATTTCCTACATGGTGGAAACAATAGTAAGCAAAATATTCCTGCCCCTGTAATCTTCTAGAAATATAACAAATTAATTAAACAATAGCAAGTCTAAAATTGTAGCCTCTGATAAAAGAAATAAAGGAAAAACACATAAAATACACACAGACACTTGTATATGGCACCTGCATACATAGGAGTTGTTCGGTGTGGTGAAAATGACACACTACTTGGAATTAGTTAAGACTGACTTGAAATCCTCACTCCTTTTCTTATTGGCTATACAATCTTGGACATATCAACTAACTTGTGATTATTTCCTCTTCTGTTATAGTAAGAATTGTGAAAATTAAATCAGATGTTACATAAAATATTTGGTACTATAGATGGCATAAAATAAGTACTCACTTATAATTAATATTTCTGTGAAATTACTGAAAAATACACAATAATACTAATGTATTTACAAAGTTATAATTTATTTCACATAATAAAGATTTGAAAATTTGAGGTAAAGCAAGTTTTTTCTGTGTGCATGTGTAAATTTGGTATTACTGACTTACGGTGTAATTTTAAAGAATATTTATCTTTTTTACTAATTAAAATTTGGCTTTTATCTTCCCATTTCTCCCCTTTTTTGTCTGGTGCTTAATTATCCAGAGTACCAACATTTCAGTGAAATAAGGAAGTTTTCACTAAGAGTAGAGAATTTTATTGTAATGCAAACTATTATTTTATATCTGCCAGATTTACTAGAGCACAGCACTGCATGTCACAAAGTAATGTTTCTTTTATTGTAGGTTATGATTAAAGCAGTGGCATTGAAAATGAATGTGTTTTAAATAATTTTTATAGTTTTCTCAGCATGATATCATTTAGGTGAGGGAGATAATATTTTTCTTTCTTCCCTTCAAATATTGTGATTTTTCTCTCGAAGATTGTAGAAATTATTATTAAACCCTGGAGTAGGAAAGTGAGGAGTATAAACTGGAAGGAATTAAATATGATTTTATGGGAAAGGATCAATAAAGTGATTGCTCCTCATGTGAATTATGTGGAAGATGAGTTTCTAAGAATCTGAAAAAAAACATAAACACAAGTTGGGAAAAATATATATACAGGTGAGAAACAGTGTTATCTAAAATATTAATTTTTGTTTGTAATTGAGTATAGTAAGTGATTAAAATGGCTGTTAGGGAATATACATTTTTATAAGGACATTTTATGTTCATTATTTTTAGTAGCACAATCATTTCTTTTCTTTTCTTTCTTTATGTTTGTGTGTGTGTGTGTGACCCAGGCTGGAGCGCAGTGGCGCGATCTCAGCTCACTGCAAGCTCCGCCTCCTGGGTTCACACCATTCTCCTGCCTCAGCCTCCTGAGTAGCTAGGACTACAGGCCCCCGACACCGCGCCCGGCTAATTTTTTGTATTTTTAGTAGAGAGGGAGTTTCATCGTGGTCTCGATCTCCTGACCTCGTGGTCCACCCACCTTGGCCTCCCAAAGTGCTGGGATTACAGGCCTGCACCCGGCAATCATTTCTTAATGACAAGGAGCCATTCCTGTGTTTATCTTTGTTGGAAAATATTTGTATTACACATAATCTACCTTTTTTTTGGTCTACAGGGAGTTTAATATGTTAACAGAATTGAGATAACTGATTGTAGTTTTTAAGCAATCAAGGATATTTCCATGCTTATATGTCATCAGTCTGATCATTAGAAATTTCACTCCAATGTTTGATACACTTGACCCAGGATATTATACTATATACTCAGGTATATATTATACTATATACTCAGGAGGCCAGGTAGGCTGAATTCCTACAATTGGAATTGCTGGGTTAAAGGTTAAGAAGGTCTCTATGGATTATTTATAGTATATCATCTGTATAATACCAATAACACCTGAAAGTGGGGTATTAAATATCTCTCAGCCTTTGTTTTTCCACAAAAGGAGGATGGTAATGAAACAATGCATATCTTCATCACAAGACTTTGGAAAATCAAATAATTAACATCAATGATTTTGTAAAGCATTACCCAATATAGGAGTGTTAATTATTGTTCAAAAAATTATTTACAGTTAGGTCTCCCATTCTTTGGGTCTTTGTGACCTTTGAATGAATCTTTACTACAACATGTATGACACTACTATAGCTGAATGGTCTTTTGTGTGACTGTATCTGCCTATTAGATTCAGAACTGTTTGAAACAAGTATTTATTTTTCTGTATTCATCTTTGCATTCTCTGAAACTTGTACTTGAATGCCTAGCTCCATAAATGTTTGAATATATTAATGTTAAAGTAGAGGATGGAGGATGTCTGGTGCAATATTCTTGTTTCTGCCATGGCACTGAGATAATGTTGCTCATTTATGCATTCTTTTACATTCTCCATGCTCCAAAAAGGACTTATGTAAGATGAGCTACTATTTTCACCTTAGTGACAGGAAACAAGTTCATAATCAGGGAGTTGTAAGCAGGCTTTAGGACATTAATAGGAAGATGGTAAGAAGGAAGAAAATATTCTAAGAAATATCAGTACCATTCTCCTTGTCCAGGATTGTATGGAAACGGAATATTTATTTCCCAGGAAACTAGGGCATTCACATTTGGCAGTGCATTGTGAGTTTATTATTATTGACTTCATAAATACAGAAATTATTGAAAGGAGTCATGAAGACTCTAATATAATCTAACACAGATGAGAAAACAGACACACAACCTGGTGGGCTCACGTCTCACTCAACCCGACGGTAGAACTTAACTTGATTACTCATCTGTTTGCTCCAATTATCCCATCTGATTTGACCTGGCAATTTCTGGTTAATTATTTCTGCCTATTAAAGTACAGTGATCAGCTATGAGGCCCGGTATGTACTTGTCTAATGTACTGGAGCCTTGAAAAGTGATACCCTCTTAGATGTAAACATACATCCTTTCACCTTTCCCATGGATAAGAAATAAGAAGAGCAAAAGATGATAGTCATTTCTAGAGAGGCTCCTCTCTGCCAGGCAGTTTCTACCTTGAAAGGCCAAGGAAGAATTATACAGCCTGTGAGCATAGGAAGACCATGTAAATCCAGCTCCTTACATCGGGAATGAAGAGTACAGGGTCCTGATGGCATGTTGCTGATCTCTGGTATATGTCAGTTAGGTGAACATTGGGTTTTGCTCGGTTATCAAAGGAGCATGATTCATAAAGCTTTGGAGAAATCTGCTAACTGTCCAGTTCCGTTTAGTTGAGTTTATAAGCCGGGGCGTTTCTTTGTGCACCCCAGGCTGTGCTCTGTGGCTTCTGCCTTGGTGTCTGTTGTTTCTGTCCGCTGAGGGGCAGGGTGGAGAGTGAATGTCCTGTAGCAGACAACGGGAGAAAAATCGTCCTGCACTTAGTTCAAAGACTTCTCAGGTCCACTCGACTCGTGAGTAGTCAGTGGACAGCATTTGAGACAGGGTTCTCAGCAGAAAACATCACACAACCTCCCACCGTTATCTGTTGGGATTCCACTTGTTATCTGCATACTCACTGTATGCCACTGACAAATTATGGTTGCTTGTCACGTGTGATATTATTATAGTTATAGCTAACTGATGGGAAAGCATTTCTTTGAATAGAATAACCAGCTAAACTTCTGTTCAATCTGGAACATTTTGGAAGGAAAAGAGATACTATTAAAAATTACATGGGTCAGGTGTAGAGTGACCATACATTCTGGCTTAGACAGGACAGTCCCAGTTTACAAGTGTTATCTTAAACATCTGTTCATTCTGGCAGAATTCTTGATGTTCCAGAATTAAATAAGTTAAAAATAAATAAACAGCCCATTTTCATTCAGTTTACTTATTTTGTTGCGATTTATTCAATGCTTGCTAGGAACAAAGCTGACCTTAGGTGACTTGTACTTGCTTAGGCAAGACAAGAAATGGGTAAAACTGTCATCGTTGTCTAGACTATTGACATTTGTAGATTTTATAATCAGTTTTATAACTTGTTATGGCAACCATGTCTGTTTAGGTAGAAATTTAAAATTCTGCAGGGGCATGGCTTGGACTTTCTTATGTCTTAAGTCTGGTCTGCCTTAATTAATAACTTAGTGAGGGGGACTTGCCAACTGTCTTGCATCTCCTACTTAACTCGGCCTCCATTATCTTTTCTTTTTTAATTTCTAACTCCTGTGAATTGGGAAAATGCTCCACTGCAATAAAACAGTGTCCATCAAGTGACAAAAGTTCCATAATGAAAATCTGAAAAGTGACTAACTTGTAGTATGGTTATAGACAAAGGAGATATAAAACTCTGAAAAGAAAAAGGCAGAAACTGTAGAAATCTGTAGTTACACATTTTGAGATGAATCTCTTGGGACTAACTACTGTTCTAAGCAGTGACGATACATAGACATGTATGTCTGTATATATTGAGTGGGTGTGTGTCTATGTACCTTGCATCATAAACTCTTACTCCTCTACCCCCGATTTTCTTGTGGTAATCAGACAGCACTAGATGGAAATGGGAAGGTTCAGCCTGGGACCTGCAGACTACTTAATTTTCATACACTTTTAAATTGAAGTGAAAACACACATAGAAAAGTACACAGATCAGTTAATTACCACAAAGGAGACATAAGCATGCAACTTCCCAATCTACAAGGCTTCTGGAGGGGGCGTGTAGGTTTGAATCCCCGATCAAACTCTCAAAACGCAATTAGGCTTATGCAGCACCAAATGTATTTAGCTTTAAAAAAAGATGCAGATCAAGGACTAACTGCAGCATCATCACAGAGACTTCAGGTGCTCGGATGCAGCTTCTGATGACCCAAATCACCACTCATGGTGGCATTCTGGTTACAAATTTGATGAAAGGGTGACACAAATGAATCATATCAGCATAGGAAAGCAACCAAACCTGGGACTTTCAACTTAAATACCTTGCTGTGTATCCCTATTCTTTTGCCTTTAAATTATGAGTTACACAGTGAACAGTTCTAACGGCCATTCATACACCAGTGTTCAATATGTAGCAGGCCCTGAGAAACCTTTTCTGTCTTCACAGTTGATGTTATAAAGAATAGAATATTGACCCCAGAAGCCCTCCTCGTGCCCCTTCTCATTAAAACACAGCTCCTCCTGGTAAGCAGTATCATGACTTCCATAGGTTATTTTTAAAGTTTATGTAAAACAGTAATATACTGCATACTATGTTTTGGTTGCCATCTTTTGCTCACCATCAAATTTTAGAGCTTCATCAATGTCATTGCATGTAGCTATGGGTTTTTTAAATAGTATTTCATTGCATGGGTATAGCACAATGTATTCATTCTACTGTTGATATTTGGATTGTTTCTAACTTAAAGCTAGAATAAATAATTTTGGTATGCATATTCTTGCAAACGTTTTTTTGGTACATATGTGCATGTATTTCTGTTGTGCATATGCTTAGGAAAGAAATTACTTGGTCCTGAAGCAACAATCATGTTTAACTTACGTAGATAATAGTGTCTTTTCTGAGGTGGCTGTACCAGTGTATATTCCCAAGAATAAATGTTCTATTGATGTACATGTTCCAAAACTGGGTGTTGTCAATAATTTTTACTATTGCCACTATTGTTGGTGTGTAGTGGTAATATTATTGCATTTTGAATTCTAGTTCCATGTTGAATCATAAGGTTTAGGAGCTTTCCAAATATATATTGTTCATTTGAATATTCTCTTTTGTGGAGTGTCTGTGTGTAGGTCTTCTTTATTTTTTGTATTGCAGTGTTAGTCTTTGTTTTTCATTGGTAAGAAATCTACAAATTCAAAACATTCTTTGTTGTTTATAGTTACAAAAAATGTTCATTCTCCACCCTCTCTTGTCTTTTCATTTCATTTCAGTGGTATGTTTGAATGAATAGAATTTTTCTAGTATAGTTTAATTTAGCCAACTTTCCTTTTATGGGTTGTACTTTATTCTGTTTCTGATTGTTTTTGTGATTCAGATTATGAGAATATTCTTTAATATAATCTATGTACTCCATTGTTTTATTATTTAAAAAAATTGAAAACTGATAGAACAAATAATTTCTTATCGTTCTTCAGGAACATCTTGAATATTCTTGGCTTTTGTAATTTTCATGTAAACTTTAGATTAGCTTGTTATTTTTCTCCCAAAATGTCTGTTTAAATTCTAATTGAGATTGCATTCAATCTATAGATCATTTTCAGGATAATTGACTGACATAATCTTCACAATAATGATTTATCTAATTGATGAACATGACTAGCTCTCCATTTGTGGAAGTCCTTTAAAAATTACTCTCAATAATGTTGTTTTTATTTTTTGGTTAGAGATCTTATATATGTTTTTATAGATTAACCTTAGGTATTTGATATTTTTGGTACAACTGTAATTTAAATCTATTTTTAAATTTCGTTTTGTAATGACTGCTGGCATAGAAAAACAATTAATTCTTTTTTTAGAGATGGGATATTGCTATGTTGTCCAGGCTGGTCTCAAATTCCGAGGCTCAAATGATCCTCCCACCTTGGCCTTTCAAAGAGCTGGGAATGTAGACTTGAGCCACTGCACCTGTCCTAATTTTTGATATATTGACCTTGAAACCAGAAATGTTCAATACACTTATTAATCATTTGCCTGCATTAACATATTTTATATATGTAATTATGTCATTTACAGATAACAGTATTGTTTCCTCCACTCTGATTCTTTTATCTTTTTTTTTTCCTTTTTTTTTCCCCTTATTACACTGAGCATAACCTCCAGTGTAGTATTTAATACAAGTATCATTAGTGGGCATTTCTATAGCATTCCTGATGTTTCAAGGAAAAATTTTAACATTTTCTATCAAGCATAATTTTGCTGTAGGTTTCTGTGTGTGCATGCTTTCTCCTTTGACAAATCAAGAAATCTACCTTTGTTCCCAGCTTTCTATTAGTTATTTTAAAAATTAATGTGAATGAATATTGAATTTTATTAAATGCTTTGTCTGTATCAGTTGAGATGATCATGGTTTTTCTCCTTTATTCTGTTAATGAGGTGTGAATTTCAGTGACTGTTTTCAAACCTTGAACCATTCTTTTTCCTAGAATAAGCCCAGACTCTTCATGATACATTATCTTTTTTATATATAGCTGAATTCAACATTAAAATGTTTTCCACCTATGATTATTATATCATCCTATGATTTTCTTTCCCTTTAATATGCTTGACAGGTTTTGGTGTCAAAGTTATGCAAATCTCATAAAATGAACCTGGATGTTTTTCCTTTTATTCTGGTGTGCAGAAAAATTTAAACCTGGTGATAATTTTTTTCTTGAATATTTGGTGAACTAACTGATAAAGCCATCTTGATCTGGATTTTTTTTCATTGATATGCTGTTAATTTTAAATCTAATTTTCTAATAGTTACAGGGCATTTAGTGTTTTTACATCTTATATCAGTTTTGATAAAGGATTTTTTCAAGTCATTTTTTATTTCAACTGAACACTGATGTGTATTTTTCACAGGAAAATCCTCATAATATGATCTTTATTATCTTTTTGATGTTTGTAATATCTGACCTAGAACCTCCCTTATCATTCTGGATATTGCTTATCTTTTGCTCATATTCCTTAAATCATTTTCACCATGTGTTTATCAATTTGATTAGTTTTTTAAAAATCTTTAACTGGTTCTCTTCATTGTAATTTTGGTTCCTATTTCTCTCTATTCCTATCTATATTCTTGCCTTTTTTTATCCTTAATCCTTAAGTATGATTTGCAGTCCTTTGTCTAACTTAATAGGATAGCTGCTGGTAGTGTTCATTTTATGAACTTTTTTCTTTTTGAATAATAGCTATTAATATATGAAAACAATGTAAGGCAATAAATAAGTTATGATTCCATTTCTAAGAAACTTTAGCTTCATCCTACAGATTTTGCTCTTTTTCTAATCTTAATTCATTTCACATATGTGTGGTTTCTATCATCATTTCTTTTTTGATTCCTGGTTTGTTTAACAGTGTTCTGGTTAACCTCCAAAGATGTAGATATTTTTTTCAGTTACATTTTAAAGAGCTATTTCTAGTTTTATTCCACTGTGGTCAGAACAGAGTCTGTCTGATTTGTATCACTTACCAATTTTAGAGACCCTCTTTGTAGACAGCATAAGGTCAATTTTTGTAAATGTTCTGTTTGTACTTATAAATAATACATATTTTTCAGTGATTAATATACTCAATTGTGTCTAGCTTATTCATTTTGTTGGTTAAATCTTTTAAAACATTGTTGAATTATTATTTTTTGATCTGCTTGATCTTAGAAACTACTGAGAGAAGTGTGTTAGAATCTCTGGTAAAGACTTGTTGAATGGTTTTGACCAAAATTCTGATAGTGGTATAAACAGTGACGTCTAGGCTGAGGAGGTCTCAGATGGAGATGAGGAACTTCTTGGGAACTGGAGTAAAGGTCACTGTTGCTACGCTTTAGCAAAGAGACTGGAAGGATTTTGCCTTTGCCCTAGAGATCTGTGGAACTTTGAACTTCAGAGAGATGATCTGAAATTGGAGCTTATGTTCAAAAGAGACGTAGAGCAAAACATTGTGGAAAAATTGCAGCCTGACGATGTGATAGAAAAGAAAACCCATTTTCTAGGGAGAAATTGAAAACTGCTGCAGAAATTTGCATACGTTATGACCTGAATGTTAATAGCCAAGTCAAAGAGGGAAAATGTCCCCAGGGCGTGTCAGAGATCTTGGTAGTAACCCTTCCTATCAGAGGTCTGGAGGCCTAGGAAGGAAAAATGGTTTCGTGGACTGGGCCTAGGGCCCAGCCCGCTGCTCTGTGTAGCCTTAGAAAGTGGTGCCTTGTGTCCCAGCAGCTTCAACTCCAGCTGTGGCTAAAAGGGGCCAAGGTACAGCTCAGACCATTGCTTCAGAGGGTGCAAGTCCCAAGCTTTGGTGGTTTCCATGTGGTGTTGAGCCTGTGGTTGCACAGAAGTGAAACATTGAGGTCTGGGAACCTCCACCTAGATTTAAGAGGATATATGGAAACACTTGGATGTCCAGGCAGAAGTTTGCTGCAAGAATGGAGCCCCCATGGAACACCTCTGGTAGGGCAGTGCAGAAGGGAAATGTGGGGTTGGAACCCCAACACAGAATACCCCTGGGGTACTGCCTAGTGGAGTTGTGAGAAGAGGGCCACCGTCCTCCAGACCCCAGAATGGTAGATCCGTGAACAGCTTGCATTGTGCACCTGGAAAAGCTTCAAGAACTCAATGCCAGCCCTTGAAAGAGCTGCCCAAGGCCATGGGAGCCCACCCCTTTACATCAGCATGTCCTGGATGTGCGACTTCGAGGCAAAGGAGGGCATTTTGGAGCTTTAATATTTAATGACTTTTCCACTGGATTTCAGACTTGCATGGCCTGTTTTAGGCCACTTTCTCCCTTTTGCAATGTGAACGTTTATCCAATGCCTGTACTCCCATTGTATCTTGGAAGTAACTAACTTGTTTTTGATTTAAGGGGTCATAGGTGGAAGGGGCTGCCTTGTCTCAGCTGAGACTTTAAACTTGGACTTTTGAGTTAATGCTGGAATGAGTTAAGACTTGAGGAATTGTTGGGAAGGAATGATTGGTTTTGAAAACTTCCCTTGTCTTGGATGAGACTTTGCCTTGGACTTTTTAGTTAATGTTCGAATGAGTTAAGACCTTGGAGGACTGTTGAGAAGGCATGATTGGTTTTGAAATGTGTAAAAGACGTGAGATTCGGGAGAGACCGGGTGCAGAATGATATGGTTTGGCTCTGTGAGCCCACCCAAATCTCATCTTGAATTTTAATCCACATGTGTAAGGGAGGGATCTGTAATCCCCCCCACGTGTTGATGGAGGGAGGTGATTGGATCATGGGGGCAGTTTACCCCCTACTGTTCTCATGATAGTGAGTGAGTTCTCACAAGAGCTGATGGTTTTATAAGTGTCTGGCATTTCTCCTGCTGGCACTTCTCTCTCTTGCTGCCTTGTGAAGAAGGTACCTGCTTTCCCTTCTGCCATGATTGTAAGTTTTCTGAGGCCTCCCCAGTTATGTGTAACTGGGAGTCAATTAAACATTTTTCCTTTATAAATTATCCAATCTTGTGTAGTATCTCTATAAGAGTGTAATGACAGACTAATACAGTGGGTTTGTTATGTAGTTAAACTTGAATCATGGGGGTTTGTTTTACAGATTATTTTGTCGCCCAGGTATTAAGCGTAGTACCCATTCGTTATTTTTCCTGATCATCTCCCTCTTCCTACCCACCACCAACCCTCAAATTGGCCCCAGCATGTGTTGTTCACCTCTGTGTTCATGTGTTCTCATCATTTAGCTCCCATTTGTAACTGAGAACATGCAGTATTTCATTTTCTGTTCTCGTGTTGGTTTGCTAAGGATAGTGGACTCCAGCTCCATTCATCTTCCTGCAATGGATATGATCTCTTTCTTTTTTATAGCTGCATATTATTCCATGATGTATATGTACCACATTTTCTTTATCCAGTCTATCATTGATGGGCATTTAGGTTGATTCCATGTCATTGCTATTGTGAATAGTGCTGCAGTGAACATACGTGTGCATGTGTCTTCATGGTAGTACAATTTATATTCCTTTAGGTGTATACCCAGTAATAAGATTGTGGGTTGAATGGTATTTCTTTTTTTAAGTCTTTGGGTAATCACCACCCTATCTTAAATAATGGCTGAACTAATTTACACTCCCACCAACAGTGTGTAAGCATTTCTTTTTCTCCACAGCCTCACCAGGATCTGTTATTTTTAGACTTAATAGTAGTCATTCTGACTGGTGGTATCTCACTGTCATTTTGATTTGCATTTTGCTAATGATCAGTGATGCTAAGCTTGCTTTTATATGATTGTTGCCTGTATGTGTGTCATTTTTTGAAAAGTGGCTCTTCATGTCTTCTGCCTAATTTTTAATGTTTTTTTTTTCTTGTATATTTGTTTAAGCTACTTAGAGATGCTGGATATTAGGGCTTTGTCAGATGCATAATTTGAAATATTTTTCTCTCATTCTGTAGGTCGTCTGTTCACTCTGTTCATAGTTCATAGTTTTACAGAAGCTCTTTAGTTTAATTAGATCCCATTTGTCAGTTTTTGATTGTTATAATTGCTCTTGGCATCTTTATCATGAAATATTTGCTCATGCCTATGTCCCTAATGGTATTGCCTAGGTTGTCTTCCAGGGTTTTTATAGTTTTGGGTTTTGTATTTAAGCCTTTAATCTATCTTGACTTAATTTTTGTATGTTGTGTAAGGAAGGCGTCTAGTGTTTCAATCTTCTGTGTATGGCTAGCCAGTTATCCCAGCACCATGTATTGAATGGGGAACCTTTTTTTCACTGCTTCTTTTTGTAAGGTTTGCCAAAAATCAGGTAGTTGTCAATTTGTGGTCTTTTCCTGGGTTATCAATTCCATTACGTTGGTCTATGTGTCTGTTCTGGTAGTAGTACCATGTTGTTTTGATTACTGTAGCCCTCTAATATAGTTTGCTGTTGAGTAGCATGCTGCCTCTAGCTTTGTTCTTTCTGCTTAGGATTGCCTTGGAGATTTGGGCTCTTTTTTGGTTCCATCAGAATTTTAAAAGAGTTTTTCCTAGTTCTGTGAAGTCTTTAATCCCTCTTGAGTAAATTTTTTATAAGGTCTAAGGGAGCGGTCCAGTTTCAGTTTTCTGCATATGGCTAGCCAGTTTTCCAAGCACCATTTATTAAATAGGTTATTCTTTCCCCATTGCTTGTTTTTGTCTCATTTGTCAGATATCTTATGGTTTTAGGTGTGTGGTCTTATGTCTGGGTTTTCTATTCTGTTCCATTAGTCTATGTGTCTGTTCTTGTACCAGTACCATGCTTTTTTGGTTACTATATCCCTGTATTATAGTTTTAAGTTGGGTAGCATGATGCCTTCAGCTTTGTTCTTTTTGCTTAGGATTGTCTTGGTTACCTTGGGCTCTTTTTTGGTTCCATATGAATTTTAAAATAGTTTTGTCTAGTCCTTTAAAAATGTCATTGGTAGTTTAATAGGCATATCATTAAATCTATAAATAGTTTTGGGCAGTATAGCCATTTTTACAATATTGATTCTTCCTATCCATGAGCATGGAATGTTTTTCCATTTGTTTGGATCATCTCTGATTTCTTTTAGCAGTGTTTCGTAGCTCTCCTTGTGGAGATCTTTCATCTCCCTACTTGGATGTGTTCATAAGGTTTTTGTGTTTGTTGCTGTTGCTGTTGTTCTTCTTGTTTTGTTGCTGGCAATTGCAAATGGGATTGCATTTCTGATTTGGCTCTTAGCTTTACTGTTTTGGGGGTGTAGGAGTGCTAGTGATTTTTGCATTGATTTTTATATCCTGAGACTTTAGAGACATTGTTTATTAGCTTAAGAATCTTTTGAGCCAAGACTATGGGATTTTCTAGATACGGGATCATGTCAACTACAAACAGGAATAGTTTGACTTCCTCTCTTCCTGTTTGGATGCCCATTATTTTTTTTTCTCTTGTCTGATGGCTCTCTCTAGGTTCTAATACTATGTGAATAGTAGGAGTGAGATAGTCCTTTCTTGTGCCAGTTTTCAAGGGGAATGCTTCCAGGTTTTGCCCATTCAGTATGATATCGGCTGTGGGTTTGCCATATATGGCTCTTATTATTTTGAGGCACGTTCCTTCAATACCTAGTTTATCATGAGTTTTAAAGAGTTTTTAACATGAAGAAGCGTTCAATTTAATTTAAAGTCTTTTCTGCAACTATTAAGATAATTATGTGCTTTTTGTCTTTAGTTCTGTTTATGTGATAAAGCACATTTATTGTTTTGTGTATGTTTAACCAACATTTCATCCCAGGGATAAAGCCTATTTGATCGTGGTAGATAAGTTTTTGATATGCTGCTGGGTTTGGTTTGCCAGTATTTTGTTGATGATTTTTGCGTTGATGTTCATTGAGGATATTGACCTGAAATTGTGTGTGTTTGTGTGTGTATACGTGCATGCATGTGTGTGTGTGTGTGTGTTTGCAAGGCTTTAGTATCAGGATGATTCTGGCCACACAGAATGAGTTAGGGACGATTTCCAATTTTTTTTTTTTTTTTTTTTCTTTAAGTTCTGGGATACATGTGCAGAATATGCAGGTTTGTTACATAGGTATATGTGTGCCATGGTGGTTTGCTGCACTTATTGACCCATCCTCCAACTTCCCTCCCCTTGCTCCCCAACCCCCAACAGGCCCTGGTGTGTCGCTCCCCTTCCTGTGTCCATGTGTTCTCATTTTTCAACTCCCACTTATGAATGAGAACATCTGGTGATTGGTTTTCTGTTCCTGTGTTAGTTTGCTGAGGATGATGGCTTCCAGCTTCATCCATGTCCCTGCAAAGGACGTGATCTCACCCCTTTTTATGACTTTGTAGTATTTCATGATGTATGTGTACCACATTTTCTTTTCCAGTCTATCATTGATGGGCATTTGTGTTGGTTTCATGACTTTGCTACTGTTAATAGTGTTGGAATAAACAAACATGTGTATGTGTCTTTATAGTAGAATGATTTATATTCCTTTGGGCATATACCGAGTAATGAGATTGCTGGGTCGAATGGTATTTCTGTTTCTAGATCCTTGAGGAATCCCATACTGTCTTCCACAGTGGTTGAACTAATTTACATTCCCATCAACTGTGTAAAAGCATTCCTGTTTCTCTATAGCCTCACCAGCATCTGTTATTTACTGACTTTTTAATAGCCTTTCTGACTGGAGTGAGATGGTATCTCATTCTGGTTTTGATTTGCATTTCTCTAATAATCAGTGATATTGAGCTTTTTTTCATATGTTTGTTCGCTGCATAAATGTCTTCTTTTGAGAAGTGTCTGTTGATATCTTTTGCTCACTTTTTGATGGGGTTGTTAGTTTTTTTTCTTGTAAATTTGTTTAAGTTCCTTGTAGGTTCTGGATATTAGCCGTTTGTCAGATGGGTAGATTGCAAACATTTTCTCCCGTTCTGTAGGCTGCCTGTTCACTCTGATGGTAGTTTCTTTTGTTGTGCAGAAGCTCTTTAGTGTAATTAGATCTCATTTGTCAGTTTTGACATTTGTTGCAATTGCTTTGGGCATTTTCATCATGAAGTCTTTGCCCATGCCCATATCCTGAATGGCATTGCCTGGGTTTTCTTCTAGGGTTTTTATAGTTTTGGGTTTTACATTTAAGTCTTTATTCCATCTTGAGTTAATTTTTGTATAAGGTGTAAGGAAGGGGATCCAGTTTCAGTTTTCTGCATATGGCTAGCCAGTTTTCCCAGCATCATTTATTGAAGAGGAGATTCTTTCCGCATTGCTTTTGTCAGGTTTGTCAAAGATCAGATGGTTGTAGATGTGTGGTGTTATTTCTGAGGTCTGTGTTCTGTTTCATTGGTCTATATGTCTGTTTTGGTGCCAGTATCATGCTGATTTTTTTACTGGTGCCTTGTAATGTAGTTTGAAGTCAGGTAGTGTGATACGTCCAGCTTTGTTCTTTTTGCTTAGGATTGTCTTGGCTATATGGGGTCTTTGATTCTGAATGAAATTTAAAGTAGTTTTTCTAATTATTTGAAGAATGTCAATGGTAGTGTGACGGAAATAGTACTGAATCTATAAATTACTTTGGGCAGTATGACTATTTTCACAATATTGATTCTTCCTATTCATGAGGATGCAGTGATTTTCCATTTGTGTCTTCTCTTGTTTCCTTGAGCAGTGGTTTGTAGTTCTCCTTGAAGAGGTCCTTTATATCCCTTGTTAGCTGTATTCCTACATATTTTATTCTCTTTGTACTGATTGTGAATGGGAGTTCATTCATGATTTGGCTCTCTGCATGTCTGTTGTTGATGTAAAGCAATGCTTGTGATTTTTGCATATTAATTTTGTATCCTGAGACTTTGCTGAAGTTGCTTATAAGTGTAAGGCATTTTAAGCTGAGATGATGGGATTTTCTAAATATAAAATCATGTCATCTGCAGACAGAGACAATTTGAATTCCTCTCTTCCTACTTGAATACCCTTTATTTCTTTCTCTTGCCTGATTGCCCTGGGCAGAACTTCCAATAATATGTTGAATAAGAGTGGTGAGAGAGGGCATCCTTGTGTTGTGCTGGTTTTCAAAGGGAGTGCTTTTGCCCATTCAATATGATATTGGCTGTGGGTTTTTCATAAGTAGCTCTCATTATTGTGAGATATGTTCCATCAATACCTAGTTTATTGAGAGTTTTTAATGTGAAGGGATGTTGAATTTTCTCAGAGGCCTTTTCTGCATCTATTGAGACAATTGTGTGGTTCTTGTCTTTGGTTCTGTTTATGTGATGGACAACGTTTATTGATTTGCATATGTGGAACCAGCTTTGCATCCCAGGGATGAAGTTGACTTGATCGTGGTGAAGTTTTTGTTGTGCTGTTGGATTCAGTCTGCCAGTACTTTATTGAGGGTTTTTGGCATCAATGTTCACCGGGGATATTGGTCTGGAGTTTTCTTTTTGTTGTTGTTGTTGTCTTTGCCCAGTTTTGGTATCAGGATGATGATGGCTTCATAAAATGAGTCCCTCTTTTTCAGTTGTTTGGAATAGTTTTAGAAGAAAAGATACCAGCTACTCTTTGTATTTCTGGTAAAATTAGGCTGTGAATCCATCTGAATCTGTGCTCTTTTTGATTGGTAGGCTATTAATTACTGCTTCAGTTTCAGAACTTGTTATTGGTCTATTCAGGAATTCAGTTTCTTTCTGGTTTAGTCTTGGGAGGATGTATGTGTCTAGGAATTCATCCATTTCTTCTAGATTTTCTAGTTTATTTGTGTAGAGGTGTTTATAGTATTCTCTGATGGTAGCTTGCATTTTTGTGGGGTCAGTGATGATATCCTCTTTATCATCTTTTATTTGTTGTATCTATTTGATTCTTCTCTCTTTTCTTCTTTATTAGCCTAGCTAGCCATTGATTTTATTAATTTTTTCAAAAAAAACTGCTCCTGGATTCATTGATTTCTTTGAAGAGTTTTTCATGTCTCTATCTCCTTCAGTTTAGCTTTGATCTTAGTTATTTCTGGTGCTTTTGGATTAGTTTGCTCTTGCCTCTCTAGATCTTTTAATTGGTGATGTTATGGTGTATATTTGTAATCTTTTAGCTTTCTAATGTGGTCATTTAGTGGTGTAAATTTCCCACTTAACACTGCTTTAGTGCTGTCCCAGAGATTCTGATACATTGTCTCTTTGTTCTCATTAGTTTCAAAGAAATTCTTGATTCTACCTTAAATTCATTATTTACCCAGGAGTCATTGAGAGGCAGGTTGTTCAATTTCCATGTAATTGTGTGATTTGGAATGAGTTTCTTAATCCTGAGTTCTAATTTGTTTGCATTATGGTGTGAGAGACTGTTTGTTATGATTTCACTTCTTTTGCATTTGCTGAGAAGTGTTTTACTTCCCGTTATGTGGTCAATTTTAAAATAAGTGCTATGTGACACTGAGAAGAATGTATAGACTGTTGATTTGGGGTGGAGACTTCTGTAGATATCTATTAAGTCCACTTGATCAAGAGTGGAGTTCAGTTCCTGAATATCCTTTTTAATTTTCTTTTTCTCTGATCTGTCTAGTATTGATAGTGGGGTGTTAAAGTCTCTCACTATTATTGTGTGTCTGAGTGTCTATGTATGTTTCTAAGAACTTGTTTTATGAGTCTGGGTGCTCTTGTATTGGGTGCATATATGTTTAGAATAATTAGCTCTTCCTGTTGAATGGTTCCCTTTACCATTATATAATGCCTGTCTTTGTCTTTTTTTATTTTTGTTGGTTTAAAGTGTATTTTTTCAGAGACTAGTATTGAAGCTCCTGCTTTCTTTTGGTTTCTGTTTGGTTGGTAAATTTTCCTCCATCCCTTTATTTTGAGACCATGCACGTCTTTGCATGAGATGGGTCTCCTGAATACGGCACATTGATGCATCTTGACTCTTTCCAATTTGCCAGTCTGTGTCTTTTAATTGGAATATTTAGCCCATTTACACTTAAGGTTAGTATTGTTATGTTTGAATTTGATCCTGTCATCATGATGCTGTCTGGTTATTTTGCACACTAGTTGATGCAGTTTCTTCAGAGTGTCATTGGTCTTTATTTTTGGGTGTGTTTTTGCGGTGGATGGTACTGGTTTTTCCTTTTCATGTTTAGCGCTTCATTCAGGAGCTCTTGCAAGGCAGACCTGGTGGTTAAAAAAAATCCCTCAACATTTGTTTGTCTAGAAAGGAATTTGTTTCGCCTTTGCTCGTGAATGAAACTTAGTTTGGCTGGATATGAAATTCTAGGTTGAAAATTATTTTCTTTAAGATTTTTCAATTCTGGTCCCCAGTCTCTTCTGGCTTGTAGAGTTTCTGCTGGGAGGTCTGCTGTTAGCCTGATGGGTTTCCCTTTGTAGGTTACCTGGCCTTTCTCTCTGGCTGCCTTTAACAGTTTTTCCTTCATTTTGACATTGGAGAATCTGATGATTATGTGTTGATTTTGTGATGATTATGGGTTGATCTTCTTGTGGAGTATCTTAGTGGTATTCTCTGTATTTTCTGAATTTGCATGTTGGCTTGTCTTGCTAGGTTGGGGAAGTTCTCCTGGATAATATCCTGAAGTGTGTTTTCTACCATCTTTCCATTACCCCCATGTCCTCTACGCACTCTAATCAATCATAGATTTGTTCTTTTTATGAAGTCCCATATTTAATGAAGGCTTTATTCATTTCTTTTTATTCTTTTTTCTCTATTCTTGTCCGCATGTCTTATTTCAGTAAGTTGATCTTCAATCTCTGATACACTTTCTTCTGCTTAATCAATTCAGCTGGTGATACTTGTGTATGCTTCATGAAGTTCTCATGCTGTGTTTTTCAGCTCTATCAGATTATTTATATTCCTCTCTAAACTGATTATTCTAGTTAGTAGCTCTGCTAATTTTTTATTAAAGTTCTTTGCTTCTTTGCATTGGGTTAGAACATGCTCCTTTACCTCAGCAGAGTTTTTTATTACCCAACTTCTGAAACTTACTTCTATCAATTCATCCATCTCATTCTCCCTCCAGTTCTGCATCCTTGCTGGAGAGGCACTGCAATTATTTGGAGGAGAAGAGGCAGTCTGACCTTTTGGGTTTTCAGCATTTAATCATTGATTCTTTCTCAGCTTTGTGAGTTTGTCTAGTTTTGATCTTTGAGGCTGCTGCTTTGGATGGGCTTTTTGTGTGGACTTTTTTGTTGATGTTGTTGTTGCTTTGTTTGTTTCTCTTTCAAGGGTCTCTGTTCTAAGGTTTTCTGAGGATTCACTTCAGGCCCTATTCATCTGGTTCACTACCATGCCTGGAGATGTCACTCAAGGAGGTTGGAGAACAGCAAAGATGGGTGCCTCCTCCTTCTGGGATCTCTGACCTCAAGTGGCACCAACCTGATGCTAGTAGGATCATTCCTGTATAGTCTGTCTGACAACCCCTATCAGAGAGTCTCACCCAGCTGGGTGGTATGGGGAACAGGACCCGTTTAACGAAGCACTTGGCTATCTCTTGGTGGAGGGGGATGTGCTTCACTGGGGGTGAAACCCGCTTGTCTGGAACTACCAGGAGGAAGGGTAAGTCTGCTGGTCCACAGAGTCTGTGCTCACCCCTCCCTCTAGGGGCTCAGGCCCTTGGAGATCAAGGTTCTGTCCATAAGCCTATGGCTGGAGTTGGAGTTCCTGCAGGGAAACCCCACCCAGTGAGGAAGGATGGGTCAGGGTCAGGCCTGTAGAGGCAGTGTGGCCGCAGTCTGCCGCAACCAGTGTGTTGGACTGTGGGGGACACCTCTTGGGACCAAGTCATCCAGCCTTCCTGTCTCCAGCAGGGTAAATGCATGGCCTGGAGCTATAGAGATGGACACTGCCCTTCCCCCACCCAGGGAGCTTAGTATGTTAGGCATTTATGAGTCCAAGTGCTGGCTGCTGCCCCTTCCCCAGGGAGCTCAAAGGGCTTAGCAGGCAGCTGCAGCTATGGTGCTAGTCTCCCCCCCCTCAGGAGCTCAAGAGGCTTAGGCAGGTTCCAACTGAGAGGTTGCAGGGCTCTGAGTTCGGGATCCTAGGACCTGCTGGCATGGGTGTGTGAGTGGGTTGTAAAGTTCTGTGGAAAAAGCACGGTTTCCCTGGCTGGGTAGCGTGCTCCCGCACCACCTCCCTTGGCTGGGGGCTGTGGGGTGGGATCTCCCCTGCCCTGTGTGGCTTTCAGGTGGGCCACTGTACCACACTGCCTTTCCTTCCGCTCCATGGATCATGCCAACCACCTAGTCAGTTCTGATAAGAGAACCTGAACACCTTGGTTGCTGGTGAAGGATTCACATGCTAATTATGGTTCTTTTCCATAGGAGCCTCTGATCACCGCTGTTTCTAGTAGGCCATCTTGGCCCTGGCCCTTCTCCTTTACATTTTTGGAACAGTTTCAGCAGGAATGGTATCATGTCTTCATTGTACATCAGGAAGAACACAGTTGGGAGGTCGTCTGGTTCTGAGGTTTTTTTGGTTAGGAGGCTATTTTTACTGCCTCAATTTCAGAACTTGTCATTGGTCTGTTCCGTGATTCAGTTTCTGCCTTCTTCAGTTGTCAGAGGGTGTATGTGTCTAGGAATTTATCCACTGCTTCTAGATTTTCTAGTTTATGTGCATAAAGGTATTCATAATGTTCTCTGGTGTTTGTATTTCTATGTGGTCAGTGGCATTATCCCCCTTGTCATTTCTGATTGTGTTCATTTGAATCTTCTTTAATGTCTAACTAGTGGTCTATTCTCTTAATTAAAATAAAAAACTAGCTCCTGGATTCATTGATCTTTTGAATGATTTTACATGTCTCTGTCTCCTTCAGTTCACCTCCGCTTTTGGTTATTTCTTGTCTTTTTCTAGCCTTAGGGCTGGTTTGCTCTTGGTTCTCTATTTCTTTTCATTGTGACCTTAGGTTGTTAAATTGAGATTCTCTAACTTTGATGTGGGCATTTAGTGCTATAAATTTCCCTCTCAACATTGCCTTAGCTGTGTCCCAGAGATTCTGATGTGTTGTATCTTTGTTATCATTAGTTTCAAATAACATCTTGATTTTGCCTTAATTTCATTATTTGCCCAAAAGTAATTCAGGAGGAGATTATTTTGTTTCCATGTAATTGTATAGTTTTGAGTGAATTTCTTAGTCCTAATTTCTAATTTGATTATGTTGTGGTCTAAGAGATAGATGGATATGATTTCGGTTTTTTTCCATTTAGCTGAAGAGAGTTTTATTTCTGATTATGTGATTGATTTTAGAGTATGTGCCATATGGCGATGAGAAAAATTGTATATTCTGTTGTTTCTGGGTGGAGAGTTCTGCAGATGTCTGTCAGGTCCATTTGACCCAGTGTTGAGTTCAGGACCTGATTATATTTGTTAATTTCCTGGCTTGATTATTTGTCTAATATTGTCAATGGAATGTTAAAGTCTCCCACTAATATTGCATGGGAGTCTAAGTCTCTTTGAAGGTCTCTAAGAACTTGCTTTCTAAATCTGGGTGTTCCTGCATTAGGTGAATATATACTTAGAATGGTTAGGTTTTCTTGTATAACATGATCTTCTTTATCTCTATTAATGCTTTTTATCTAACAGTTTGCCTGTTTACTGTAACTATACAAGCTTCCTTTTGTTTCCTTTTTTTTGTTTTTTTTCAGGTTTTTTTTTTTTTGAGGGGAAAGATCCATTTATTGTACAAGAAAGATCCATGAGTATTAGTGGAATGAATTCATTGATATGTACAATCCCATTATAACTGTTTTAATAAATCAGCATTTGTGAAGTTTTGGTGTGGTTAAAGGATACCCACAATTACTTGAAAGCTTTAAAAATACACATTTTTCCTACTATATATTTGCATGAGGCTACTTCATCTTTTTCTTTCTTCTTTACAATAAATTGCAAACAAGACATAAACAAATACAACCCAAATGTCTTCAAGATATTTTTTAACCCTTCTACCTTCACGTTCTGTATCTTTATATCTTTGAGGTGTCTCTTGAAACTGCATCTAGTTGCGTTTAATATTTTAAACATTGTGATTGTGTTAACATTTGGAAATTTAACATCTTGAAATTTAACCTAAATACTGATATGTGTGGTTTTAATTTCACATCCTCAATCTATATTTGATGATGTTCAGCATTTTCCCTCTTTTCTTTGCCTAGATTAATCTTTTCATTACATGCTTTCATCCTCTATTAGCTTATTATTTGTACATAATTTTACTTTTTTTTAATAGCTGTCACAGTATGTGTCCTTGACTTACTGTTTGTTATAAGTTTCTGTTTTTCTCTCTTCCCTGAGACTATAAGAGTCCTGAAATTCTTTAAGTCTTTTTACCTCCTTTCTGACTTACACTATTGTTTAGGGGTGTATATTAATTAAAAATATGTTTAAGCCTCACAATCCATTATTGCTAATGTTTGTGACTGTGAATATTTATTTCAATTTCCCATACACTTATTCTTTAGGTTGCTCTTCATTTATTGTATCTCTGAGCTTCTCCCTGGGATAATTTTTTTCTTCTGCCTAAGGAAATTCCTGTACTATTTCTTTGATAATAACGTTTCTGTTTTTATTTTTCTAACTTTGATGTGAGCATTTAGTGCTATACATACATTTCCCTCTCAACATATAGAGTGTACAAATATTTTCTTTTACATTTATTTTTTTTTTCAGGGAAAATATTTGCTGATTGTAGAATATTAGATTGGCAATTATAGCTTCTGTGATTAATTCTGTTGAACTTAGCTTCAATTCTATTTTTGATTATTTGAAATTGATTTGTCTTTTATTCCTTCAGCTTTTAAAAATAATCACATTGGATATGAACAGACACTTTTCAAAAGAAGACATACAGACAGTCAAAAGGCATATATAAAGAAAAGCTCAACATCCCTAATCATTAGAGAAATGCAAAACAAAACCACAATGAAATACTATGTCACACGAGTCAGAATGGCTATTACTAAAAAATAAAAAATAAATAAAATATGCTGTCAAGGTTGCAGAGAAAGCAAATGCTTATATACTGTTGATGGGAGTATAAATCAGTTCAACCATTGTGGATGCAGTGTGGTGATTCCTCAAAGAGCAACAAACAGGACTATCATTAGGCCTATCCATCCCACCATTACTGGGTGTATACCCAAAGGAGGATAAATCTTTCTACCATAAAGACACATGCACATGTACATTCATTGCAGCACTATTCACAATAGCAAAGACATGGAATCAACCTAAATGCCCATCAATGGCAGATTGGATAAAGAAAATGTAGTACATGTACACCATGGAATGCTATGCAGCCATAAAAAAGAATGAGAACATGTCCTTTGCAGGGATGTGGATGCAGCTGGAGGCCATTATCCTTAGCAAACTAATGCAGGAACAGAAAACCAAATGCCACATGTTCTTATAAGTGGAAGCTAATGATTAGAACACATGGATTCAAAGAGGGGAACAGCAGACACTGGGGCCTGTTGGACGGTGGAGGATAGGAGGAGGGAAAGGATTAGAAAAAATCGCTATTGGGTATGGGGCCTAGTACCTGAGTGATGAAATAATTGTACAACAAACCCCCATGACACAAGTTTACCTATGTAACAAACATGCACATCCTGCACATGTACCCCTAAACTTAAAGCAAAAAAAAAAAGCACTAAGTTTTTTTCTTTTGGTAACTTTTTACATGTGTTTTAGTGGGTTTTCATAGCATTAATCATATTTAGAGTTCATACTTTTCGTAAATTTGTAATGATACATTTCCTCAGTTTTGTAGAATTCTCAGCCATTAGATTTTAAAATACTGCTTCCATTACATTTTCTTGTAGCTCTCTTTCTGGGGTTGTAATTACAGATACATTATATTTTTTTCTGCTGCATTCTTCTTATACTCCTTTGCCTCCTATTCCTTTTGTCTATCTTTTTCTGTGGTTTTTGCCTTTTTAAATATTGATCCTTCATTATTGATATTTTATCTGACTTTTCTTGAAATTCATTAAATCTCCATTTTGTTCTGTCTAATCTGCTTTTAATTTTATCTCTTTAATATCAGTTGCTTTATTTTTCATTTTTAGGATTTTAATGAGTACTCTTTTCCTATTTTTGGAGAAAATCCCAATCTATTTTTTTGACTTAGATAGTTAACTTAAAATCTATGTCTTATGAGTCTATTATGAAGGTCTCTTATGGGTTTATTTCTATCATATGTTGTTTTTCTTGGCTTTGTAAAATGTTCTCACTCCTCAGTAGCTGGTAATTTTTTAAATTGGGTTCAGGGTATAGTATATGAAAGACTTAGAGATGATGTGAACGTAAAATTTTGTTTTCTGTTTTACCTTTCTTTGCAGAAGATTCATTTTTGTTTCTCACAGTCATCAGATCATCTTACCCAATTAGGACTGGCATTGATATGTCTGGACTTTAGGCTCATAAATAGGGATGATTTCTAGTCCACTCCTTTTTGTAAAGTGGTTGATTTCAAGGTTGATTTCTAGTCCACCCCTTTTGGTAAGTCTCCCTCTTCTCCTTCCATTGTATGCCCTGAACTCAAATTCATATTTCTCTTTTGCTTTGACTGTCAAAAGCTCTGAAAAGTTGCTCAGTGTCTCAGCAGCGTCTTGCAGAACTGGCAGATAACCTGAGTAAAAGCAAGTTCAGTAACCTGGTTTTTCTTTGTCTCCCAGATATTGGCCTGTAATTCTTCACTCTTTTTTAAAAAACTCAGTGATACCTTCAAATGGATGTTCCCGTATACTTTTATCTAGCTATATTTTAACCTAGAAAGTTGAACATAACTCCTTGTCTCCCATTACTGGAACTGGAACTCTGCATTTAAGGGGATATTGAAGGAAAGGACAGTGATCTGAACATGACATGGAAGAAGTCAAGTTTGGATATGTTGGCAGAACATGGATGACTAACTTGTCTGAAACAGGTCACTCAGTATGGGGATAACAGGAAAAATTAATGTCCATTGAGATCAGATGGTGGGTTGGCCGTATGTACACAGACAGAAGCTTAGACTTTATTCTTTTGGTGAGTGGTAAAGCACTTGGGATTTTGGAGTGAGGAATGAAATGATTTAAGAGGCATTTTTAAAAGATTAACAGAATACTGCCCTACATGCACTGATACCATAGGATATTATATCTGAGGTCAAGAAGAGAATTTAGTATCACAGAAAGAATATATTATCCTTGGTTCTGGTGTCTGTTCTTGCCCAAGTTTTATTTTCTAGAAACTCTAAAACAGGGTTGATTTCTAGTCTCCCTTTTTGGAATGGTGTCTCCCTCTCTCTCTTGCATGCCTTGCCCCAAACTCAAATTCATAATTCTCTTTTGCTGTGAATGTCAAAAGCTCAGCTCAACTGTTCTTGCCTAGAAACAGCTAATTTATTTTACATTTGGATATCAGAAGTAATTTTGGGTGATGGGACATTATGAATAGTTATATTATGTTAAAAGCCAGTGGTCTATGAGGAGAAAGACCGTTTGCTTCCTTAAGAACTGAAAATCTAGGGGGCCCTCAAAATTGGTATATGTCTAAGCTGTAGATCTGATTCTTAGACTCCTGCAGATATCTGCAAAGAGTTGATATAAGTCATTTTGAATCATTAAATCTAATGTTTCATGCCTCCCCCTCATGGCAGATTGTAAAGTCATTATTTACATTACACATACTCCTTTCTTCATCAGAGAAACTCCAATGCTTTGGAACTGAGAATATCAGAGCCATAAGGAACATTAGAAATCATTTTAGTTCAACTTCCTAAATTTACAGGTTTGGAACTAAAGCCCAGATTACTTATGGGACATATCCAAAGTCATGCAGGTGGCTAGTGGTAGAACTGGCAATGGAACTAGTATAATTTTGACAGTAGTCTTCAAGAGTATTTTTTCTTTCCAAAAGAAATTTTTGAAGATTTAACAGGTGAAGGGTAACTATGAATATATAAATTAGAAAGTTAGATTATTAGTTCTCAGACAGGAATATACTAACTTTTAAAATTTCTGTATAAAATTCTAAGCATATAGATCAAAGATGGAATTCAGGGTACCCCCTAAAATAACCTGCATAATACTATATTCTGTGCATTTGTCTCTGGTAAAGATACAGCTTTCTTCCAGTTCTCAAAGGAGTCCATGAATTAGAAAAGATTAAGAACTACAATGTATAACTTTTTGGATTAGAATTAAAATCTAGCACTCATTGATTCAGCAATGTTACTTTAATGCTGTTTCCTTGCCAGATACTTTGTTAAAGGCTGTGGATATAGAAATAAATGATGCAGTTTCCGCCATGACGGACCCCACATTCTAGCTTGGGAGATAGGTATGTGATGTGACAAGTCAGTGATACAAACTACTGTTTGGAATATCTCATTCCCAGTTCAGTTATTTGTATATCAGATCAGTATCATTGTGATAGCCTGAATAGAAAATAGGAGTAATTACAGAATTAATCTAATTGTAAGATTTCTATACAGACTTCAAGTCATGTGGGTATATCCAACATTATCCAAATATATTTTACCTAAACTCTGCACAGACCCAGATCTGGTTTCTACATATGGGGCCATGTCGTACCCATTTTTTGATCAGCCATCCAGTAGAATATCAGACGTAGAAGGTGTTCCCAATGAAAAGTTACTTTTGTCAAGATTTTCTTTCTTTTTGTAATTTTTAAAATTTTGTGTATACATAGTAGGTATATATATTTATGGGTACATCTTACTGCCTTACATAAAAATTAGCAAATCAGTTAAGTTTCCCTAGGGATAAATGAAGAGTTTTTTTTTTCTCCAAATGGACTATAGCAATAAAGAAGCTGATGGCTTGAGTTAATCACAACATTAGGAATGGCCATCCAGCAAAAATAACTTGTTTGGATAATTTTTAACTACACCAAGTACAACATTTCTTAAATCAAGTCCACAATGCCAGCAGCTGTCAGTTTGTTTGGGTGGGAAAGTATCCTAAATTGCTAGTTATATGAAGGTAACAAAAGTAATGAAACACCTCTAAGGCTCTTCACTCTTGCTAAAAATACAATGAAGGAATATATACATGCAAATGTAAATTTAAAAAGAGTCTGTGAAATTGCAAAGGATATTTTCTGAATAAAAGTGACATTTTTCCTTTATCCTTAAGCATAAACAGTATACAGCATAAAAGGTAAAACCTCCACTGACACTTCTAGTGAAAACAGCTTCTCCAAGAATTACAGTAGACTCACGATGGTGTTAGTTTACCTTGAACAGAACAGTCTATCCTGGAGACTCCATCAGCGAATGTGTATAATATGATGATGAAAAAAAAATCTTTGACCTACAAAAACCCATGGCATTTTGGAAAACTAAAAACTAGTATCCTAGTTCCTCTAGCATCATTTAACACCGTAAAAGTTAAGGACAACTGCTCTGAGGTGAGTTAAGCATCAGTCTGGCTCAAATATCCATTGAGTGGTACTAACAGTGAGTTCAAGAATGTGTAAGACATAGTCAACTCACCTTTAAGACTGAAAGTCTAGTTGTGATAAGTTTATTTCCTCTGTTTCACTGGATTGAAATGCAGTGTGGCTACATTTTTAAACATAAAATTTAATAAATTAAAATTTGTATGCAGCAAAATATACCAATTTAAGCGTATAGTTCTATAAGTTGACACATAGATATACCCGTGTAACCACCATCTCAGTTAAAACATAGAAAATTTCTGTCACCCAAGAAGTTTCTTTTACACCCCTTTGCAGCCAGTTCCTCTCCTTTCCCCTAGCCCCAGGCAACCACTGTTTAATTTTATCACTATGGATTAATTTTGCCTTATATAAACGGAGCCACAATATGAACTCTCTTGTGGCTAGGTTCTGTTGCTAAGCCTAATATTTTTTAGATTCATCCACGTGTGCATAGATCATTTCTTTTTCTTGCTAATATCTTGTTAATGAATATACCAAATATCAATATATTACTTTCAGCTTTCTTGGGTAAACATTTAACAATGGAACTTCTGGGTTATTTGATAAGTCCATGTCTAACTTTTTAATCAAGTATCAATATGTTTTTAAAATAATTGTATTACTTTATATATTTTCTTTAGTATTATATACATGTATATATATGTTATATAATCCCACCTAATCTGTGACTTGTCTTTTCATTTTATTAATAGTGTCTTTGGAGTGCCAGAAACTGATGAAACCCACTGTATCAATTTTTTAATTGTGTGATTCATGTCTTTCATATCTTGTCTGTGAAATCTTTGCCTACCACAAGATCAGAAAGATTTCATACTATATTTTCTTCTAGAAATACATGTTTTGGCATATGATCAATATCTAGTTAATTATTACATATGGCATTAGGTAAGGGTCAGTTTTACTTTTTAAATATAGATATTTAATTGTTCAGCCCCAGTTTTTGAGAAATTATCCTTTTCTTATTTATCGTGGTGCATGTTCATGGATGTACACATACACATAGACAGTATAAATGTTCTTGCTATTTATATATTTTATGGATATATATTTATAAGCTATGTTCTGTTCTTTGTTTAATATATAATTATGCCAGTATTATCCCGATTACAATTAAACCTTGAAATCATGTAGTTTGATTCCTCTAGCTCTGTTCTTTGTTTTCAAGGTTGTTTTGGTTATACTAGGTCCTTCGCATTTCCATTCACATTTTTTATTCAGCGGGTCAATTTCTATAGGAATACTTGCTGGGATTTTAATAGGATAGCATTACATCTATAGTACAATTTAGGAAGAATTAATATCTCAACACAATATTGACTCTTCCAAGGCATGAACATAGTATATTTGCAAATTTAGGGGTTCAAAAAGATTGAATGCCCTGAGCAGTCACACAGTTGATGGCAGAGATGGAGGAAGTCAGACACAGATAACAATCAACACACTGCTGAATACTTCAGACCACTGTCCTTAAATGTATACATACCATAATATACCTTCAGCTAGTTCATGACTGATTCAAATGTTTGGTCATTTCCTGCCTTTCAGAGGGTACTTGTCTTCCTTAGAGTATTTCTCCTTACCTCTTTGAACCACTTATAAAAACACATTATTGGCCGGGCGCGGTGGGATTACCCCTGTAATCCCAGCACTTTGGGAGGCTGAGTTGAGTGGATCACATGGTCAGGAGATCGAGACCATCCTGGCTAACATGGTGAAACCCCGTCTCTACTAAAAAACAAAAAATTAGCCAGGCATGGTGGCGAGCGCCTGTAGTCCCAGCTACTCGGGAGGCTGAGGCAGGAGAATGGTGTGAACTTGGGAGGCAGAGCTTGCAGTGAGCTGAGATCGCACCACTGCACTCCAGCCTGGGCCACAGAGCGAGACTCCATCTCTAAAAAAAAAAAAAAAAATTCAGTTACAGTGGAAAAATATTTCTTCTTTACACACCCACGCTATGGTCTCTAAAAGAAGAAAATCAGTCAGGTGTGGTGGCTCATGCCTGTAACCCCAACACTTTGGGAGGACTGGGTGGGCAGATCACTTGAGGTCAGGAGTTAGAGACCAGCCCCACAAACATGATGAAACCCCGTCTCTACTAAAAACACAAAAATTAGCTGGGCATGATAGGGCATGCCTGTAATCCCAGCTACTCTGGAGGCTGAGGCAGGAGAATCGCTTGAACCCAGGAGGTGGAGGTTGCAGTGAGCCAATGTTCTGCCATTGCACTCCAGCCTAGGCAACAGAGTGAGATTCTGTCTCCAAAAAAATTTAAAAAGGAAGAAAATCACTTACCAAATGAAAGGTTTCAAAAAATATTGCTATCAGTATGTCTCCGCTATGAGCTTAACTTGATTCAAAAATGGATGGACTGGAGAAAAGTGGTAAAACAAATAGTTCAGTGTATCAATGAAGAGTTTTATTATCTACATAATTTGCTTTTCCTTTTGATTGAGGGGAATGGATGTAAGGGGATGATGAAACATGGATTATAAATTCCACAATACAGAAGAGCAACTTTCTTCTGTATTTCAACTTCCACTCAAATATTTTTTTTCCTTAAATTACCTTGTTTATAACGTATTTCTTACATCTTGGAGGATTTTACTTCTTTCTCTTTATTTTCATGGGTCTCTAGTTTAACACCTGAAAAAAAAGAAGTATGACTTCTCTGGTTTGAAAGCAACTCAACAAATCAAGTAGTTTCTCTGGGCCTCTGCTTTAATATCTAATACAATAATTCTGAAGTTTGATTGAACATGAAAATAAGTAAATACGCTACCAAATGGCCCTGAGCCTTTCTGCTGTTCCTTTACATAACACTGCAACATGTAAACACAGTGTGAACACACACAGACCTGACTCCCAAAGCTTGAAAGATTCATGGAGTTTTCTACAACAAGGCCTTCTCCAGGGAGGAGTGAGGCAGAAAATTAAACAGCTCCACATACAGTAAAATTTCTTAAAAATTTTCTTGAGCCATGCTCCTCACCAAGTCCCATGTGACACAGTGGATTGTTTCCCCTTTTCCCCTCCTAACTTTTGACTTCTTCACTCCCAAATATTTTCTTCTCCAGGTACCCCTAGTTCTGTTCTTAGAACCATCTACCTATTCTTGGGGCTTACCTCTTCATTTCTCTCCATTGCCCTTGGAAGTACAACAATGAACCCAGGGCAAATTGTTCACAGGATCCTACTTCGAAGGTGGGGAGAGTATGTTTATATTTCGTTGCTGTGGTCTCCACCACAAAGGTCATCCAGAGTGAACTGATGTTCAGCTCCAGTAGCTCTGTGATGAGGACTCAGCTGCCTGCAGTGAATGAGGTTACTAGAACAAAGGAATGACGGGCCTTTTGCTTCTGAAACCCTGGTAGTGTGGGGATCCGTGAAAACACTAGTCCTACAACACCAGGACTCTACTTGTGGTGTTGCTCCTCACAAAATCTATGCCATTGAATATGCTCAACCAACTTGAAACTGCTTTGTCACCTGTAAAACAGTGATCATTTTTGCAACAAATTTTTACCCAATTCAGCTCCCTGATAGAATGCTTATAGAAATTTGTAGATGACTTCTCCTGAAGAATCTGGCAGTATGGTTGGGCAGAGAGACATATTATAAACGTAATTATAAGAGTCTCTTTAATGTTATTGTAGATGAAAGAACAGAGTGTGGGAGAGCAAATGGAACAACACTCTTTCTGGGTAAACCATAATGTGTTTTGAATTAGTAGTGACATTTGTTCTAGATAACACAAGATTCAGATGTTATTACCAGAAAGGAAGTATAATTTTTGTTCAAGAAGTATAAATTCAAATGCCTTTAGGAGTAGACAAGTGATATAAATATGCAAAGTGAAGGGGGTAGGTGGAATATTAAAGGGCCCTGGGGCAAATTGGAGAACATGTGCCTCTTTAAAGCTATTTAAATTATTTAAAACTATTCTGATTAAACAAACAAGTGTCTTGAGGTAAAATAAGATTCTACTGTCTTTTTCTTGACTTTTAAGTTCAGGGATACATGTACAGGTTTGCTATACAGGTAAACTTGTACCATGGGGGTTTGTTGTACAATTTATTTCATCACCCAGGTATTAAGCCTAGTACCCATTAGTTGTTTGTCCTGATCCTCTCCCTCCTCCCACCCTCCACTCTCGAAAAGGCCCCAGTGTATGTTGTTCCTCTCTATGCGTCCATGTGTTCTCATTATTTAGCTCTCACATATAAGTGAGAACATGCAGTATTTGGTTTTCTGTTCCTATTTTACTTTGCTAAGGATA
>NW_012119821.1:1663143-1705676 GCF_000951035.1 Colobus angolensis palliatus | reverse complement strand
CAATTTTGGCTTTTGTTGCCATTGCTTTTGGTGTTTTAGACATGAAGTCCTTGCCCATGCCTATGTCCTGAACGGTATTACCTAGGTTTACTTCTAGGGTTTTTATGGTATTAGGTCTAACATTTAAGTCTCTAATCCACCTTGAATTAATTTTCATATAAGGAGTAAGGAAAGGATCCAGTTTCAGCTTTCTACTTATGGCTAGCCAGTTTTCCCCCAGTCTACTATTGATGGCCATTTAGGTTGATTCCACTTCTTTGTTATTGTGAATAGTGCTGCAGTGAATTTACATGTGCATGTGTCTTTATGATAGAACAATTTATGTTCCTTTGGGTATATATCGAGTAATGGGATTGCTGGGCTGAATGGTTATTTCCGTTTGTAGCTCTTTGAGGAACAACCACACTGTCTTTCTCAGTGGTTGAGCTAATTTACACACCCACTGACAGTGTGTAAGTGTTCATTTTTTTCCAAAACCTCACTGGCATCTGTTATTTTTTTGACTTTTTAATAATAGTCATTCTGACCGGCATATCTCATTGTGGTTTGATTTGCATTTCTTTGATGATCAGTGATGTTGGCTTTGCTTTCAGATGATTTTTGGCCACATGTGTGGGTTCTTTTGAAAAGAGTCTGTTCATGTCCTTTGCCCACACTGGGTTACTTTTTTCTTTTCTCATAAATTTGTTTAAGTTCCTTATAGATACTGGATATTAGATCTTTGTCAGATGCATAATTTGCAAAAATTTTCCCCCATTCTGTAGATTGTCTATTCACTCTGTTGATACTTTCTTTTGCTTTGCAGAAGCTCTTTACCTTAATTGTATCCCATTTGTCACTTCTTGCTTTTGTTGCAATTGCTTTTGGCATCTTAATCATGAAATCTTTTCCTGTTCCTCTGTCCAGGATGGTATTGTCTAGGTTGTGTTCCAGGGTTTTTATAGTTTGGGGTTTTACATTTAAGTCTTTAATCCCTCTTGAGTTATTTTTTGTATGTAGTATAAGGAAGGTGTCCAGTTTCAATCTTTTGCCTATAATCAGTTATTCCAGCACCATTTATTATTAATAATAATAAATAGGGAATTCTTTCCCCCTTGCTTGTTTTCATCTGGTTTGTCAGAAATCTGATGGTTGTAGGTATGCAGTCTTATTTCTGGGTTCTCTATTCTGTTGCAGTAGTCTCTGTGTCTCTTTTTGTATGAGTACCATGCTGTTTTGATTAATGTAGCCCTGTAGTATATTTTGAAGTCAGGTAGCATGATGCCTCCAGCTTTGTTCTTGTTTCTTAGGATTGTCTTGGCTATTGGGGCCCATTTTTGGTTCCACATGAATTTTAAAATAGTTTTCTCTAGTTCTTTAAGAAATGTCAGTGGTAGTTTAAATAGGAATAACATTGAATCTGTGAATTGCTTTGGGCGGTATGGCTATTTTAACTATATTGATTCTTCTTATCCATGAGCATGAAATGTTTTTCCATTTGTTTGTGCCATCTCTGATTTATTTGAACACAGTTTTGTAATTCTCCTTGGAGAGATCTTTCACCTCCCTAGTTAGCTGTATTCCTAAACATTTTATTTTTTTTGTGGCAATTGTGAATGGGAGTTTGTTCATGATTTGGCTCTCAGCTTGGCTATCATTGGTGTATAGGAATGCATCTGATTTTTGTGCATAGATTTTGTATGCTGAGACTTCACTGAAGTTGTTTATTAGCTTAAGAAGCTTTTGGGTTGAGCTTATGGGGTTTTCTAGGTTTTCTAGGAACATTTTATCTACAAGTAGGGATAATTTGACTTCCTGTCTATTTAAATTCTCTTTATTTCTTCCTCTTGCCCGATCACCCTGGCCAGAACTTCCAACACTATGTTGAATAGGAGTGGTGAGAAAGGGAATCTTTGTCTTGTGCTGGTTTTCAAAGGGAATGCTTTCAGCTTTTGACCATTCAGTATTGATGTTGGCTGTGGCTTTGTCATAGGTGGCTCTTGTTATTTTGAGGTATGTTCCTTCAACACTTAGTTTATTGAGAGTTTTTAACATGAGTGGATGTTGGATTTTATCAAAAGCCTTTTCTGCCTCTCAACCTCTGACAGTGATAATTTCATGCCTAGTGTATTTGAGGAAAAGAGAGAAATCCAGGCTAGGATGCTTGGGGGTGTAGCGCAGAGGCAGCTAGCAGAGTTAGTGGGAAGCGAAGGGAGAGAGCACTTTTGGAATTAAATGTGAAGAGCTTTCTATATTGATCTTACAAGTTTGGTATTTATCTTGTAGACAGTAAGGAAGAAATGAGTTCTTCCATTAGATGTAGGGATATATTAAGGTGTGGTTCTTAGGGTAATTTATTACCCTTGGGAGAGCAAGGAGAGAAGATTTGATGCCAAGAGCTCAGAGACATGTTGCAAAAAGCCATGTGGGCACCTATGAGACCTAAATCAAGAAGGTAACCTGAGGATGAAGAGAGCATAGTAAAGAGTGAGACCCGGTTAAAGGAAAGACTTCTGGTACAGAATTAAGCCTGTCTCCTTGGAGTTCTTTTTGAGAGATAATGTGGGTTAAAGCAATTTATATCCTGTACAAGGTGAGCAGATATGAGGTGATACTGACTTTTTAGATGGAGCATGGCTGGGTTCAGTGTTGGAGGGCCTGGTGCTTTCTTCTTTCGTTAGTCACAGCCTCATGATCAGCAGGCTGGGTAAGTAGATTTATGATTAGGTCCCTCAGAGGCCGACTTCTCTTCTGCAGACGACAAGCCCTGATGCAAGCCTAAACTCAGCCATTTCATCTCAGTCTTGGTACTCACAACTTCCTTCTGCCACCATGGATGGCTTCTGTGAGCATTCAGCTTTCTTCACTATGAGAACTAAAAAGAGCAGACACTTATATCTGTAGAAATGTTACTCCATGTAAAAAAATAACACTAATACATCTTACAACTTCTAGCCAGAATATGTTACACTGCTGCTATAGCAACCCTAAAAGAAAGTATTCAACAAACCCCTACCTAATCCCCCCTGGAATCCGAATACCTGACAATCACCCTCCTAGTGAGGCTGTCTCTCTTACATTACACCCACAAAGTGAAGACCCAAAGCAAAGAAATAGAAAATAACATCTTCTGACAATCTGCTTGTCATTTAGAAAAAGCTCACTGTATAAATGTCATGGAAACAAGCTGTTCTTGCAGAAAGAAAAGAAGAAAGCCCTGCCTCACTTGCTTCCCTTTCAATTTTAATCTTCCTAATAAAAGGGTAACACAAAGCAAATGTTAAGTGTTTGAAAGCAAATATCTCGAGCTCAGCCACAGTGTAGTTCAGCCTGCTGGTAGGCTCCAAGCAGCAGGAGCTCTGGATCAAGCTTTCTAAGTGAAGATCAACTGACTGCTCAAGGTGCTACCAGGAGAACACTAAGAACTCAAGAGACTTCCAGGAGACAATGAGATTTTTCTTCTAATTGGGACCAAGGATCCTTGCTAGGATATTAACTTCAAGGCCAATACATTTCTGTTCAATTAATAAATACTCATGGGCATATAACATGCATAATTCAATATGCTTTGAATTTTTGAGCAATACCAAGAAAAACGCAACCCTCTTCTCTGTTTACGAAGAAGAGGTCTTGTCCATTCTCAGCTGAAGCAGAAGGCAAGGTATGTTAAGCCCCAAGGTGAGAGCCATGGAAGCAGTCCAAGAGTCCAGAGAAAGAAGCCTTCATTTTCAGTTGAGATTAGCAGGGAAGACTACGTCGGAAGTTGCATTTGAGCTGAGCCCCAGAGGACAGATAGGATTCTAACAGCATGATTAGGGAACCAAAAGGGAATCCCAGGAAATACATTAAATGAAAGCAAAGGAAAGAACATGAAGGGCAATATTTGGGGTGAAGTCATGGCAGGCCTTAACTAGCATATAAGCATGGTCCTATCATGCTTATATGGAGTCATGCATGGAGTGGAGTCTTAGATGCATTTAGGGTGTGTTTCGTTAGCCAGTATCCACACCCCGGAATCTGCTGATTTGCTTGAGAATTTGAGAGCTTTGTGGGAAAGTCTATTGTGTATACTGAGGGTTGATCTGTATAAATGTGCCTAGTAAAGGGGTTGGAGAGACCATAAACTAAATTGTAAAAATAAACTTCAGAACCTCTGGAAGAGAAACTTCCAAAAAGGAAGAAATTACACATAATGCATTAGACTCAGAATAAGGGCCTAGGAGTCAGAGAGGAGTGACAGACCTGAGACCTCAAAGCTTTGTATCTGTGGAAAGGAGAGGATTGCCAAACTTTTACAGCTTGTAACCTATAATATCCTACAAAGTGACTCCTTTAAGAGAATAATAGTGTAGAGGTTTGTATTTCCTAGTCACTTCAATAGCTTCTGTTAGTGGTAAAGAGGGGAACTGTTACAAGACAACCCACAATAATCTAAGAAAAAGATCAGTGATACTTTATATGGTTGAAGAGGAAAGCAGAGTAGTGGTGGCATCAAGGCAAACAGCAGTTGGTACAAGACTCTCATATATACAGATCCTCCAGAGAGGACTAGGAAACTGGGGAAGGATCCCTGAAAGGAAATGGTTTAGGACCTGAAGTTATCCAATGGGAAAATGCATCAAACTGGAGAATTATAGGTTTAACACTAGGACACACAAACTGGTGAAGTACCAAGAACATTTTGAGCTATGCCAAAACTTTGTGGTTGATTCTATGGGCAGCTTTTCAAGGTGCATCCTGCAACACACTCACCCTGTGGAGTCTGGGGCTTGAACCAAGGTGTCTGAGATGAGAAGATATTGGGATATGCAGAATATTGAGGAGACTTACAGTAGGCTGGGAAAATGTTATGGCCTGATTAGGCAGGTTGGATGCTATGGGAAAGTGAAGAAGGTACTAACAGGAACCATCTCACTAAAGAAATATCAAAGTTAGAGACCACTTGCTTGTTTGGTTGGTTGATTCGGCATGGGTGAGAGAAGAAGCAAGAATGAGTGAAGAATTTCTATGGAAGTTTAAGAGTCAAGAAAATACAGCATGGCTATTGGATGAATGGGCTTTAGAATCAACTGGATTTGATCCTTCCTGGGTCACTTATCAAAAAAGGACCATGGGCATTAGCCCTCCTAAAGGTCTTTTCTAATCTGTAAGAGGGAGAGAATAGCGTCTATATCTTAGGCTTAGCTCTTGGATTAAATGACATATGTTACGTCACATAGTTAAATGAATATTTGTCATGAAGATGGACCAGTTTAAATAAAACTGAAGCATTTGTTTTAAATAATAAAAATAAAATATGTTTGTGTTACAGTAGTGATTTCCCTTTATGATCCAAGCCAGGAGTGCTCTAGAATAAGATTTGTGAGATGCTAATGATTTACTGCAATATTTCTCAAATTTGAGTAAGGACTGAATTTTTAAATTACCATTATTAGTATTGAATTAATTATTCTCCTTTTAATGTTACCTAAATGTGCATAAACATAAAACTAGAGATAAGCTGTTTATAGTTCTTTTACAAATATAAATCTAGGACAAATTTTCAAAATAAATAAAACTATAAAGCCAGGAAAACTCAAATTATAAACATTAAGGAAACATAACAAATGATACTGAAATTGCAACAATGGTGTTAGATTTAATAGTAAAATTTTGGGGTCACACATTTGTGTTTGTTTATTTGGCTTTTTGTTTTTACTTTGGACAAACTTACACAGATTTAATAATTCAGTTATACTTTGGCCTATTCGTAAAATTATGTTACTAAGACATTAAAATTTTCAACTAGTTGGCAGTTGAGGAAAATTATAACTCACACTATAACATGCTCTGGCAATAAGCAAACATGATGCACCAATTTTATTACTGTTCTGAATAACTGCAGAACTATTTTGTTCATTGAACATCAGGTTAGCATTGCAGTGACATTGAAATTGATATTTATTTCTAATCCAGTCATTGCTGGAATAAGAAAAACAACAAAATTCCTCATTGCTAATTTACTATTATTACTACTAATGAACTAGTACTCAGGAAAGATAATTTGCAAACAATAACTGCACATAATATCTTTTAAAAATTGTTTTTGCTTTATTTATGCTTTTGCTGGCCATGTGGTAGATAAATTCTATTCTGCTCTATTACAAACATTCTTTTATACAGCATCTTTTGAACTTTTTGGACAGAATATAGTTGCAAACTCAAATGTAAATGTGGGCCCTGAAATTATTTGGCAGTTCCCATTTTTAGTGTTGTTTTCCAGATTCAGACAAACTCATGTGGTGAGTACAAAATTCCGCCTGCAGAAGTATAATCTCAGTCGGTTTGAAGTATCTTAGGATTTAACCAGAGTCGTGTTTTAGTTTCAGGGGTCTTTCTTCAGGGATAAGGCCTCTGGCACATGCATTTGTTTCTTGGAGTAATGATCCAAACTGGTACCTGTTGAATTGGCCACATTTTTGTCTCGGTTTTCTTTTCTTTTTTTTTTTGAGATGGAGTTTTGCTCTTGTTGCCCAGGCTGGAGTGCAATGGCGCGATCTCGACCTACTGCAACCTACTCCTCCCAGGATCAAACAATTCTCCTGCCTCAGCCTTCTGAGTAGCTATGATTACAGGCATCTGCCACCACTCCTGGCTATTTTTTTCTATTTTTAGTAGAAATAGGGTTTCACCAGGTTGGCCAGGCTGGTCTCTGTAGGAGATCGGTCAGGGTGGTGGGAAAATTTATAGGGAAAGACACAAACCTTCTTGGAAGGCCAGGAGGTTTTGCAAAAGCTTAAGAACAAAGGGTAGATAACAAGGGAATGTAAAGGAATTTATCGAGATAAATGTGTTTACTTGTGTCTCCAGAAACCAACCTTCACTCATCTGTGTGCAGGATTGCTCTCTACTGGGGGGCTGACAGTGTTAATTACCCACAAATTGCATTTGCTCTGAGCCTTTGCCATTAAATCAGTACCAAAATAAATATGAGTGTCTCTGGTTTATCGGGGCTGCACTCTCGGGGGTGGTCCTAAGTGGTGCAGTTCCCAAGCCAGGCTGTCAGGTAAGATACCTGTGTCTGCATACTTCTTTCATCTCTCGCTTGGCCAGAGTCTGCAGGACAGACTTGGCAGGTCTTGAACTCCTGACCTAGGGTGATTCACCCACCTCGGCCTCCCAAAGTGCTGGGATTACAGGCGTGAGCCACTGAGCCTGGCCTGTCTGGCTTTTCATTGTTCCATCTCGGGTACTTGCATCCTCCATAGTTTATAGCCTCAGGACGTCAGGCCTCCAGACTTTCCGCACCGTGTCACTGTCTCCTTCACGTGGGAAAGATTCTACTGCTCCTTCAGGAACGGCTTTGGGAAGTTTTGCTTGTGTCTGGCACGGTGGTGTGAAGAACACTGTGAGCTTGTGTCTTTCTATCTGCTTAGACGTGACATGCAAACGTTGTGTCCGCTTCTACACTGCCACAGACGTGAGCCGTTCTGGGGATGTACCGTCTCCCTGAGTTCTTCCTGAGGATTGGGACACACGTGTATTCTATTCTAACTCTAAGTCTACCTAAGGGTACCATGACTTCCCTGCATCTTGGTCTGCAGTAATGCCGATTACAAGTCCCTCTATAGCCCTCTGCAGTAACCTTTATGTCTAACCTTTCTTGGTTTCCATCTAGTTTTTCTCCCACAAATCTTGCAGGGGACATTAACAAAATCTTATTCTAATTGGTCCAAGTAAATGTGCAGAGCAGAGGACATAAATAGAGTTCAATAAAAATAGGACCAATAATTTTTTCCTTTTTGCCTTTTCCCCACTTCGTATGGAAGTCCAGCTGACCATTGATACAATACCATCTATTGAAAAAGCCTTGATTTTCCCTACTTCTCCTGAAGGCTACATGTGTTATAAATCAAATGTTCACAAATAAGTGTCTGCTTCAGGCCTCTCTCTTCTGTTCCTTTCATCTCTATGCCTTTGTCAATGTTACACTGTTGTTACTCATTCTACCTTTACGGTAAGTTTTGAGATCAGAAAGTGAAAGATCTTGACATTTTTTCTTTAAAATTGTCCTGGCATTCTTGGCCTTTTGCAGTTCTTTAAAAATGTTTAAGCTATCTTTTCAATGTCCCCAAAAGATCTGCTGGAATATTGGAAGGAATTATATTGACTCTATAGATCAAATAGATAAGAAATAACATCTTTACGTTATGGAATCATGTAATCTATGAATATACTATATCCCTTTGTTTTGGTCTTTTAAAATATCTTTATAATAAATAATTTTCTGTGTAAGAGTCTTTTATATCTTCCACTAAATTTACTCCTAGATATTTGATTTTTTATGCTATTGCAAATTATATCTGTTAAACATTTTTAATTTATAATTATTTGTTGCTGATATATAGAATACAATTGATTTTTCTGTAATCTTTTACCCCTCAAACTTGCACCTCTCTTATTAATTTTATAATTGATTTGTAAATTGTTTTGAAATATCTATGTATATGATCAAATTGTATTACAATTATGTTATTACAATAATACTGTGTTGACAATATTATTTATTCCTTTTTAGTCCTTATAATTAATTTCATTTTTCTTTATTGTTCTATCTAGAACTTCTAGAAAAATGTTGTTCTCCTCAAGATCTTAGAGTGTGAACTTTCAATATTTTACTGTTAAGTAAGATTTCTGTAGGTTTTCTGTACATTTCGTAAATTAGATTAAGAAAGTACCTTTTTCTTTCTAGTTTGCCAGAGTTACTCTAATAAATTGGTATTTAATTTTATCAAATGTTTTTCACGAGTCTGTTGAAGTTATATATTTTTTCTTTATTCCGTTAATGTGGTCAATTGCTTTGACTGAATTTCAAATTATTTTGATTGAATGTTGAATGGTAAACCAGTCTTGAAGTTCTTGAATAAAACCATATAAATGAATGGATACATACATGCATACATATGTACATACATATATATACAGATTTTTTGTACCAATATATTCCTTAATTTTACATTTGCAAAATGTAGGAAGAATGGCTGATAATAATTTTTCCTTGTGATAATGCTTTTCAGGTTTTTGTATGGAGATTTTGGCATCCTCATAGAATGAATTGAGAAGCTTTTTTCTATTTCTGTTTTTGTTACTATCTATTTAAATGTTTTGTGGAATTTATTGATAAGTATATCTGATGTAGGAAGTTTCTGTGATGAAGTTTCAGATTATAAATTCATTTAGTAATATAGAACTCTTCATCTTTTCTATTTCTACTTTTGTCGGTCTTCATAAGCTATATTTTTCTAGGAAATTATCCATTTTATCTAAATTTTCAAATTGATTGCTCGTAAACTGCTCATAATATTCTCTTACTATATTTTAATGTCTATGGTATCATGTGTGATGTCTCTTTTATCATTCATCACATTGTCTGTTTGGTATGGTTTGGTTTTGATCTTGAGCACACTTGCCAAATGTTTATTAATTTTATAAATCTGTTCAAAGAACCAACTTTTCTCCCTGATGATCCTCTATACTTTGTTCTCTTTCTCATTTTTTATGATATGCAGCCTTTCTTATATATGTATTTAAAGTTATGTGTTTCCCTCTAAGCGTGGCGTTCACTGCATACCGCAGTTTTGATGTTGTATTTTCATTACTGGTCAATTCTAAGCAGGTTGCACTTAAATTGAGGCCTAAATGATAAGGAGTTAGCTGTACCCAGACCTGTGTTCTGTGTCCAGTAGACAGAGCTTTCAAGCAAAAAGCAACAGCCTATGTAAATACTCTGAGGTCCAAAAAGGGTCAGCGAGGTTCAAGAAGTGGAAGAAGATTAATATTAATGAAGAAAAGAGAAGGATGTTATCTAAAGCATGGAGTAGAAGCTAAGAAAATTAATGAACTAGAATATACATCCAAAAGAGAATGCCCAGAATGCTATGCAGAGTAATAAATTAAGGTTAGGAGACATGGAGTATAGAATGAGGATGTCTAATGTAAAAATAATTCTAATTCCAGTAAAAGAGACTGGAGAGATGTAGGAGAAACTATATTCAAAAATAAAACATAATGTTTCACAATTGATGAGATGTATAATTTCCTAAATTCAGGAAGCGTATGGTAAGTCTCAAGAAAGATAAATATCTACACAAATCATAATGAAGCCACAGATCATCATACAGTTAGAATTCAAAATTAATAAGAAAGGAAAAAATGTGTATATTTTCAGAAAAACCAATAAAAAGTTCCATTCCAATTATAACAATATAAGCCAAAAGGCACAGACTCTTATCCAGTATGCATAAAAGGACTTTCACAAATCATAAAGAAAATGAGCAATATGTATATGAAATGGTGTTTCCCTTCACTGTTGATCAGATAAATGTAAATTAAAATTACATTGAGTTACTACTAGACATGGACCAGGATGGCCAATATTAAAAAGACCAACAGTATTAAGTATTGCTGATGATGTAGAGCAATTGAGACTCTCAGATATTAAATGTAAGAATACAAATAAGTACAACCACTTTGGAAAATTGGCAATAATTAACTGCTGAACTTGAATATACTCACATGCCCTATGCCTCATCAGTTTCACTCCTGTGTATATATCTAATAGAAAGGCATGCGTATATCTCTTAAAATATACATATTCATGGTAATATTGTTCTTGTTAATCAAAATTTCAAACAACAAAAATGAATATTAATAGTAGAAAATGTAAGTAATGTGATGTAAGTATACAATGAAAATATAGTAATAGAAATGAAAAAAGTCACTGTAACTAGTTTCACATAGATGAATCTCACGGACATAATGTGGTATAAAAAATGCAATACACAAACACATACTATATAATCTTACATATATAAAGTTCGAAATAAGCTGAAGTAATCTCTGTATTTGTTGTTAGCAGTCAGAACAATGGTTACCTTTGGGGAGCAGAGGTAAATGTCTGAAGAAGTCATGACAGGAGCATCTGGGGTCCTGGTAAAGTGTTGGGCTGTATAACTTGTATACATATATGCATATATATATTGTCCATACACAAACATACGGAACTTCAGAAAACATGTTTAAAATGCTTAAAGGTATTTACTTAGTTCACAAAAAGGAAAGTTTAAGTTAAAAATTGAGCTAAGTGCCCAACTTAAAAAGTTCGAAAAAGAATACTGTTTAACACCGAAAACTGAGAATGAAAGGAAATATGAATTAAAGAGGGAGTATATATATCAGAAAAGAATAAGCCCAAATAAATTTTAAGAGAAAAAATGAAATACCTAAGAGGAGTATTTAGTAAAATTTTAAACAGGAACACAGAAGATGAGTAAGGCAAAACGTTGGATCTTGGAAAAAGTAATAACACAGATAAACTTTTGGGAAATGTCATCAAAGTAAAAATTACAGAGAAGGTACAAATAAGTAATTGTAGAAATTTAAATGAAAGTCATAACAATGGCTGTAGTAGGTTTTTAAAACTATAATAAAAGATACCATGAGTAATTTTACTCCAATAGAACTGAAAACAATAGAATTGTTCTTAGAAAATAAAAGATTTTAAGTGACTCAGCAAAGTGGTCTCTTCAATAAACTCATAACTGTTTCAAATCAGTCAGTGAGTGAGTGGTTAAATATCTTTCCTTGGACAGGCCAGGTGATTTTCCAGACAAGTTCAAGCAAACTCTCAGGTGATAGTTAATTCCAATTTTATAAATCTAGAAAGAGAAAATCCTAAATTTTGATAAAAAGGACCACTGTAGCACAATAGGTACTTTTATACTGCTAGTACAATATAGCAAATTAAAATTTTAGGCCATTGTCATGTACGAACACCAAAGCAAAACTCCTAAATAAACTACTAGCAAATTAAGATTATCAATAAATATTTACAATATCATAACCAAATCTATACAAATAATGTTTCATAACATGTAAAGAAAGCCTGAAGCATTAGTAAATAAAATGCCACCAGTAGGAACAAAGTGGGCAAAGAAATGAATAGATAATTAACGGAAGAAGAAACACACATGTCCAATAAACATGAAAAGTTTTTACAACTCAAAATCATTAGGTGATACAACTTCACAGCTATGAGACAGCAAAAGTTAAAAACTGTGTTGACACTAATAGTTGACAACTATATGATACAGTATAAACAATTTTCCCCAGTTGGTAGGTTGTAAATAGGTTCTATTGTTTTGAAGAACAATTTGACCAATTTAGTAAATTTCAAGATGTGCAAATTGTACAGCAACTCCACTCCTAGGTATGTAGAATAGTGCAACCCAAAGTGCAGTCCTCAGGCAAGCTTCATTCTATGAACTGTTGTGAAAGTCCATGAGGAAATGAGCCTAAATATTGAGAGTAGGCTAAAACTTTGATAATAATTTGATATTGCTATGTCACCTATTTTGCATTATACAAACGTATCAGTCTAGGATCAATTGGAAATAAAAATCTGGTCTTTCCTGATAGTTTTAGAAGCATTGTTCTAGAACTGTTCTGAACATTCTCATGTGACTTGAGAGGAGAGGCAATGTTAATGGTTTATGACATACTAGAGTTAATGGATGGTACTCTTTGTGTCTGTAGATAACTCTATGGACTCCTAGACTCCAGTTGGCCAACTTTAAGCCTAAGAGGTGTTACCACCTCAGCTCACCAATAAGCCAATCATGGCAAAAAGGAACCTGCATAATGTTGTTTGGTGAGCTCTGCCCTAGCAACACTCAGCACAAGAAGATATGTGCAAGAACTTTCATATCAGTACTGTGAATAACCACGGAAATATCAAAACTGACTTAAATGCCCATCAGCAAAATGAATATATTACAATAAACTATCCAGCTACGCACGTGCGCGCACGCGCACGCACACACACGCACACACACGCACACACACAAATGAATCTCATAATTTTGAGCCCAAAAGGGAATTATCAGAAAATGCATATAGTGAAGCATTACATAAAATTTAGACATATGTAAAAATAGAGGATACATGTTATCACAAGTATAAAGAAAAGCATGAGGAAGAGAAATACAAAGTTCAGGATAATGATAGGGAAGAGAGGGAAGGAAGTGAAAAGGAAAGGCAATATCCTAGAGTATAAGGGATTTCTTATGTAGTTATCAAGTTTTATTTATCAAGCTGGGTGGTAGGTGAGTGTATTGTGTTTAGATATTTCGGTATTATGAGAAATAATTTATAATAATTTTTAAGAGAAGTTCTAGAGCCAACCAGTTTGGCAACAGGAGAGTTCTACAGAAAGCTCCATCACAGAAATGATTCAGAGTGGTTGGAGCCCAGGCGAGAGGCAGAGACTTGAGATGTCTTTTTTTTTTTTTTTTTTTTTTTTTTAAGGCACAGTGTTGCTCTATGGCTCAGGCTGGAGTGCAGTGGCATAAAGTTGGCTCACTGCAACCTCCCTCTCCTGGGTTCAAGTGATTCTCATGCCTCAACCTTGTGCACCACCATGCCTAGCTAATTTTTGTATTTTTAGTAGTCACGGGGTCTCGCCATGTTGGCCAGGCTGGTGACGAACTCCTGGCCTCAAGTGATCCACCTGCCTCAGCCTCCCAATGTGTTGGGATCACAGGTGTGAGCCACTGTGCCTGGCCTGAGATGTGTTGATATGCAAAGAATACAATTGTTAATATTTTTTTCTTTTTTTCTTTCTTTTTTTTTTTTTTTTGGAGACGGAGTCTCACTCTGTTGCCCAGACTGGAGTTCAGTGGTGCAATCTTGGCTCACTGCAACCTCCACCTCCCAGGTTCAAGTGATTCTCCTGCCTCAGCCTCCCCAGTAGCCGGGACTACAGGCACCCACCACCACACCCAGCTAATTTTTGAAGTTTTTAGCAGAGACAGGGTTTCACTGTGTTAGCCAAGATGGTCTCAACATCCTGACCTCATGATTCACCTACCTCGGTACCCCAAAGTGCTGGGATTACAGATGTGAGCCAACATGCCCGGCCAATATTTTCAACCTCATTCTAAACAGTTCTGATGTCAGCAGGCTCATTATGTGTAAAGGCAGCCTATTCCATGTTGGAAAACCATGATTTTGAATCAAAAATCTACGTTTTTAGGTCTTACTCTTGATGGTTCTTGTCTACATAGAACGAATCCATTCTAGTCTTCCAAGTATATGAAAACAAAAAGAAATGTCTCCTACTAGTTTTCATTCCTCAGGCTAAACTCACTCTGAAAACGTCCTCTTTAACTTAGTAGTTAACCTTGCATCCTGTCTCATGGAAAAACAGAGGCCATTAGATGTGAAACATCTTCTCCCACCTGCACCTCCAAGTAAATCTATACCTGTGTCTAGCTTCACAACCTAAAGAAAGGTTGGATGTTGGAAAAACCATAATCTCTTTATTCAAGGCAAATTCTTTCCTTAGTGTTTTTGAGTCCCTTCTTTCCCATTTTCTACCATTTCATAAGTTATTTACCTTCTAGTATGCTTTAAAAAGTTTTTCTATTTACTTTGTTTTCATTAATGTCAGTAATATCTGAACATATGTTATCTGAAAATTCAAATGAAAGTGGAGATCTTCTTTGACCATTCTGATATTTTCACTTCTTTCCAGAGGTAACTGACATTATATTTTTGAATATCCTCTGTCATAAGTTTTCTATGAATTTGTGCATGTGAATATGAATGCAAAGACATATACAGGTTTATGCTTTAGATATGTGGGCTAATTATTTATTTCCCAACTATTTATAAAACAAAACTTTAATAGTATTCCTTGGAGAGCTTTCCATGAGTGTGTGTAGATCTGTTTCATTCTTTGTACTTTTGGTAAGAACTACTTTTTTTAAATCTGTCCCCTATTGAGGGTCCTTTAGGTTCTTTGTAATTTTTGATATAATTTCAAACTTGCAGAAAAGTTGTAGGAAAAATATAAAGAATTTCTGTATGCCTTTCACCTAAATTCACTGATGGTTAATATTTTTCCATATTCCTTTGTCAGTTTCTCTTGTTCCTCCCCTCTCTCTCCCACCCCTCCATTTCCTTAGAAGACATTATGCTCCTTTATGACAAATTTTTGAATGTGTATTTCATAAGAACAAAGACTTGTCTTTTATAATCTCAGTATAGTTAGCGGAATAAGAAAATTTAAGATTGACACAAAACTATTACCTAATCTACAAGGTCAAATTTTGCCAATTGTCCCTGTAATGTAGCCTAGAGTTGTTTTTCTCCTGGTCCAGAGTCTAATCTAGAAAGATGACTTGCATTTAGTTGTTACTTTGTCTCCGGTGATGTAGAATATTTCTTCAGACTTTCTTTTCTAACATTTTTTAAGAACATAGGCTAGTTTACTTTTCAATCAATTTACTTGTTTTTCTCTATCAACTGGATTGTCCAATATTTTTTCATTATTAGATTCATATTATGCTTTTTGGCAGGAATAACACCTCAGTGATGAGCCTCCTTGTTGCATAGTATGAGGAGGCATATGATATTGGCCAGTACCATTATAGGCGGTATTACTTCATTTCTTTGGTTAAGGTAGTTTTCACTAGGTTTTTCTTTTATTTTTCTTAACAATAAAATTACCATTAACCCTGTACAATTAGTGAAAAATATATTGCAAGATCTTTCAAGATGATCTAAATATCCATCCCGTTCCCTATAATCTTTCACCCACTGTAAGAAGAGTTTTCCTTTTTTATGTAAACATGGAAGTATAGATTCTTATTTTATTCAGTGGATAACAACTACTAATATTACTATTTTTTGATGCCCAAACTGTGCCAGATTTGGCCAGTGAAAACTTCAGGCTGGCCTTCATTTACTTTTGATATGTCCTCACTATTTTTGAATATTTCATACTTTCTGGTGTAGGAAGATGTTCCATGCTCATGTTGAACTTTCTGGTTCTTGTCCTGGACTGGGCTATTTCTCTAAGAATAATGGTCTGAAGAATCCAAGATCTGCTCACTAGATTTGAGATTTTATTGCTCCCAGGGCTTTTTAGCAGACAGAATTAGGAAATGAACACCCAATGTATGTTCATACAAATTGTTGATGAAAAGAGTCAAATTCTGTAAAATATTTGAAAAGATTTATTCTGGGCCAAATATAAGTGACCATGGGCTGTCACACAGCCATTAGGAGATCCTAAGAACATGTGCCTAAGATGGTTTGGTTACCGCTTGGTTTTATATATTTTAGGGAGGCATGAGACATCAAACAAATACATTTAAGAAATACATTGGTTTGGTTCAGAAAGGTGGGACAACTAAAGCGGTGGGTCAGAGGGGTTTCCAGGCTATAGGTAATTATAAACATTTTCTGGTTGACAATTGGTTGAGTTTATCTGAAGACCTGAATGAAATGAAAAGCAATGTTCAGGTTAAGGTAAAGGATTGTGGAGATCAACTTTCATTGTACAGAGGAATCTCTCAGACAGCAAACTTCAGAGAGAGAGAGAGAGAGAGAGAGCAGGTTGTAAAATGTTCCTTGTCAGACCTAAAAGGATGCCTGGCTCTTAGCTGATTATCTCCTGGATCTGGGAAGGAAGGAAGGAAAGCAAAGGGGGAAGGGGATTCCTATAGATTGTGAATTTTTCCCACAAGAGACTTTGCAGGGCAATTTCAAGGTATGGCAACAAAATACATTTTGAGGTAAAACATTTTGATTTTCTTCCTTGTTACGCCAGAGTCATATTGGAAAGTAAGTCATAATGTACATGGTCAAATAAAAACCCATCTGATGAGAAATTATGGTTTAGAGGGCATGACTCCCCAGACCCCTTAGACAGGAATTTAGGCAAGATAAAAAATCAGAGCTTCATCCTCAAAATCAGTCTATCTAGTTTTCTTGCCTTCCCTCTCTCTTCTTTTTCTTTTTTTTCTTTCTTTCGTCTCTCTTTCTTTCTTTCTTTTTATTTTGTTTCTGTCCTTCTCTCTTGCTCTCTCGCTCTCTCTCTTCTTTCTCTCTTCCTTTCTTCCCTTTATTTCCTTTCTCTCTCTCTCTCTTAACTTTTCAGTTCAGAGGTACATGTGCAGGTTTGTTTCACAGGTAAACTTGTGTCATGGGGGTTTGTTGTACAGATTATTTCATTACCCAAGTATTAAGCCTAGTACTCATGAGTTATTTTTCCTGATCATCTTCCTCTACCCACTTTCCACCCCCTAAAAGGCCCCTGTGTGTGTTGCTCCTCTCTATGTGTCCATGTGTTCTCATCATTTAGCTCCCACTTATAAGTGAGAACATGCAGTATTATACAAACATATTTCTATAACTATTTATATGTCCATAAATTCATACTGATGCCTCTAATTCCCATCCAACACCACAGGATTCTTCCTAGCCTATCTGCCAGCATTCCACACTCTAAGTCCCTTCTTCAGGAGAGAGAAACTTGTTCCCACTGTCAGTATATTTATTCATTCGCTCAGTATGCAGAAAGTCATTTCAGAATTGCTAACCAAAACGACTGTGAAAAATAAGCCTAAAAAATATCTTGGCATTTATTAGACTTAGGTTATTTAGTGACAACTGAGGTTATTTAGATTGAGGTTATTTAGTTTAAGTAGGGTTAATTAATTCATATTGTACCAATGCTAATTTCTTATTCTTAATGATGTTAACATTAAGAAAAGTGAACAAGGGATATAAGGAAATGCTCTATATTGTTTTCTGAAACTTGTCTATAAAAAAGGAATTACTAATGTTGTTTCTCCAACAGTGCACTCACTTGATATGGTTATTTTTTCATTTGGAATACAATTTGGTTCATTTAGTTTTGTTTGTATTTTGTTTTAGGGTTTTCCCCCTATTCTCACTGATAGAATGCTTTGAGTATATAAAATATTAACATAGTTCAGAAAGTAAAAATTATTCTTAAAAATATACTTAGACAAGTGTCAGTTACTCCCCCTTCCCTTCCATCCTCTTCCCACCTACCTTCTGTAGATACCATTTCATTCCTTTCTGCCTCATCCTTCCAGTGTGTCTCTTTTTTGCAAAAATAGTTTTTTTACACAAATACACCATTTATACACTTTTGCACTTTTGCTTTCTTTACGTTTATCAATAAATCCTGGAAGTCATTCCGTATCTGGTCATAGATATCTTCCCCATTTTTCTGTGCAGCTGCGAAGTTCTTCATTTTGAACACATTTTAGAAATGAAGGCGTTCATGTTGCATCCAGTGTTTTGCAATTAACGGTAATGTAACTAAGAATCTCATGGGTATATACCTTTGTAATGTTGAAGTTGTGTCTTCGGGGTATAAACCTGGAAGACAGGTTTCTGGGTGAAAAAATAAGTTGTTAGATGCTGTCAAATTTCCCTCCAGAGGAATGTGCCCTTTTACATTCTCACAAGAAAAGTATGGAAGTGTCTGTTCATTTTGTTAACAACAAAATATGTTGTCAAGCTTTTAGTTGTTACCAATCTGAGAAAAGTGATATTAATATATTTGTATAGTTTTAATTTGCATTTCTCATATTATGAATAAAATGAACATATTTTAATCGTTTAGAATTATATATATATTTTGTAAGTCATCTGTCTTTTGCCCATTGTCCTATTTTCTATTGGGTTTTATAATTTTTTCCTCTCAATTATAACAATTTTTTATAATATTAGGGGTTTCAGTTCTTCATCTGAGTTGTGTTACAAATATTTTTCCCAGTGTATCATCTGCTTTTGACTAGCTCAGTTAAGGTGTTCTCCTTTGTTATTCAAAGTTCTTTTGTTTTTATGTAGTTAAATTTATCAGTCATGTATTTTATTGCCTCTGCATTCCAGAAAGCCCTTCACTCTACCTGGGTTTTAGAAAAATTCACCCATATTCTCTTCTATTACTTGTGTGGTTTCAGTTTTTATGTGTAATTCTTGGATCCAACTGGAGTTTAATCTTCGTATGATGTGAAGTATGGCTCTGGTTTTACCATTTTTTCCCCACATTGCTATCCAATTGTTTCAGCCCATTTATTATAAAGTACATCTTTGTCTCGATTATTTGAAATACCACCTTTATTATATAATAACTTTCCAGACATACTTGGCTCTATTTCCAGAATTTCTGTTCTATTTCACTGATCTTTCTGTGTATTATTGTGCTAGTTCCAAGATATTTTAAATATAGATGTTTTATACTATGCTATATTTTTTTCTGGCAAAAAGACCACCAGCCATAGCTTTTAAAAAATAAGTATTTTTATGCTTATTCTGTCCATGTGAACTTCAGTATCGACCTGCGTAGCTCCATTTTAAAAAGCTTGTTAATATATTTTAAATTGGGATTGCATTAAATTGTAAAACTGAGGAGAACTTATATCTTTCTGATGTTCAGCTATTCAATACAAGTAAAAGAGATGTTTTCTAATCTGTTCAGGTCTACTTTTATGTCATTCAGGGATGTTTTAAAATTTTGTCATGAAGATTTTGCTCATTTCTTGTTAAGTTTATTCCTAAGTATTTTTTTTGTAATTATAAATTGGGTGTTTCTCACTACCATTATATATACCAATTGATTACTGTTGTGTGCATCAAAGCTATTGATTTCTGCATGCTTTTTTTTTTTTTTTTTTTTTTTGACATGGGCTTTCACTCATGTTGCCGAGGCTAGAGTGCAATGGCACGATCTTGGCTCACCGCAACCTCTCTGCCTCTTGGGTTCAAGCGATTGTCCTGTCTCAGCCTCCCGAGTAGCTAGGATTACAGGCATGCACCACCATGCCTAGCTAATTTTGTGTGTTTAGTAGAGACAGCGTTTCTCCATATTGGTCAGACTGGGCTCGAACTCCCGACCTCAGGTGATCCGCCTGCCTCGGCCTCCCAATGTGTTGGGATTACAGGTGTGAGCCACCATGCCCGGCCTCGGCATGCTATTTTTTAAATTTAACTTTTAAGTTCAGGGATACATGTGCAGGTATATATAGGTAAACTTGTGTCATATAGGTAAACTTGTCTGTTATATAGGTAAACTTGTGTCATAGGGGTTTGTTGTACAGATGATTTCGTATTTACATATTAAGCCTAGAAACTCATTAGATACCTTTCCTGATCCCCTGCCTCCCTCCCACCTTCCACCCTCAAATAGGCCCCAGCATGTGGTGTTCTACCCTTTGTGTCCATGTGCTAAATTTCTCATAATTTAGCTCCCACTCATAGGTGAGAACATGCAGTATTTGGTTTTCTGTTCCTGTGCTAGTTTGATAAGGATAATGACCTCCAGCTCATCTTTATTCTTGCAAAGGACATGATCTTGTTCTTTATTATGACTGCATAGTAGTCCACAGTATATATGTACCCCATTTTCTTTATCTAGTCTACCATTGATGGGCATTTAGGTTGATTCCATGCCTTTGCTATTGCAAATGGTGCTGCAATGAACAAACATGTGCATGTGTCTTTATAGTGGAATGATGTATATTTATTTGGGTATATACTTAGTAATGGGATTGCTGGGGTGAATGGTATTTCCATCTTTCGGTCTTCGAGGAATTGCCACTCTGTATTCCACAATGGTTGAACTAATTTACACTCCCACTGACAGTGTATAAGTGTTCCTTTTCCTCCACAACCTCACCAGCATCTGTTATTTTTTGACTTTTTATTAATAGCCATTCTGACTGGTGAGAGGTGGTATCTCGTTGTGGTTTTAATTTGCATTTCTCTAATGATCAGTGACGTTGAGCTTTTGACCATATGATTGTTGGCTGCATGTATGTCTTCTTTTGGTAAAGTATCTCTTCATGAACTTTGTCCAATTTTTAATGGGATTGTTTTTTTTTCTTGTAAATTTGTTTAAGTTCTTTATAGATGCTGGACAGCGGACCTTATAGATGCTGGACAGCAGACCTCAGATACATAGCTTGCAGAAAATTTCCCCCATTCTATAGGTTGTCTGTTTACTCTGTTGATAGTTTCCTTTGCTGTGCAGAAGCTCTTTGGTTTAATTAGATTCCATTTATCAGTTTTTGCTTTTGTTTCAGTTGCTTCTGGTGTCTTCTTGAAATATTTGCTGATTTCTGTGTCCAGAATGGTACTGCTTAGGTTGCCTCCCAGAGTTTTTTATAGTTTTTGGTTTTACATTTAAATCTTTAATCCATTTTGAGTTAATTTTTGTATATAGTGTAAGGAACGGGGTTTCAATCTCTGCATACTGTTTTTATACCCATTAACTTGCTGAATTTTTGTCTCATTTGAATTATTGTTATTGATTCTGTGGAGTTGTCAAATCGTTTTATAATATTTGAAAATAAAGCTTTGACAGTTTTCTTATAGCTCTAATGACATTTGCCTAAATACATTATCTAAGTCTTCCAGCATAGTGCCTTATTACTACTCTTAGTAATGTTCTGAAGTTTGTATTTATTGCTAACAAATATTAATATATCTTAAGGATCTTTCTAGGTGAGTAACTTTTGATCTTCCGAATACTTTAAAGTTGTTAATGTGTATATTTGTAACAATTTATTCAGCAGTTTCTCTATTTAAAGACATTTGGAATTAAAAAGATATTAAAAGCGCAGTTGCAGTAAAAGCTCAAAGACTGTCCAGCATGGCTGTAGGTGCTGGTGTTACTCTAAAGAAGAGACTGAGTGGTGGCATTGTGTGGATGTCTCCCAGGGACAAAAAACTGTCCACCTCCACCCTCCTCCCAGCTCAAAATACTGGTTTATGCCCCCAGGTCTTTATAGTCTGGCCTGGGATTGCAGGGATAATTTGGTACAATAATTCCTCCCCTGAAATTACCATTTGATGGAATTTTTACTACACTTTATTTAAAATGTTTCAAGAGAATAACATGAAGAGGTATGTTCCTAAGTTTCACTGTGTGTGATATGCAAGAACCATACAAACACTAGGCTGAAAGCACAGGTTCCTCTTGCCTGGAGTCTTGAGAGGAATCTTCACCCGACGTCTGAAAAGACTGAGGGAAATATGAGGATGCTCTTTAACAGTATTCTGATTGTGAAGCAATATGGCAATAGAAAAACACTTTGCACTTGGTCCAAGTGTCTTGAAGTGCATGCTCTCTCTCTCTCGCTCTCGCTTGCTCTCTTTCTCTCTCTCGTGCACTCTCTCTCTCTATGCAAGTGACACCAAATAGAGAAGCATTTTGATGTTCCTCTCTCTCCCCATAATGAGGGTCCTGGTAGCTCCATTCATTGGCAAATAGAGACTGATCTTCTGGGAGCAGTAGACACAGACCTTGTCTCACTTGCTAACAAAGTTTGTGAGTTTTGTCTTTCTCTCAGGAAAGGGAAACACTATTACTTATTTATTTTTCAGTCTTAAAAAGGAAATTTGAGAATTTTCCAAAACAGGTATATGCATTTTAAATTTTAATAGGTTGTCTTAAATAGCTTTGAACCAGTTTACGAATATTCAGACTAGTAGTATATGAGGGACCTCTTTCCCCTTACCTATTCCATACTAACATGTGTTACACTGTTAACACTTTGTCTACTGGGAAAAAATAACACCTTACTGGTGTCTTACTGCACAGTTCTCTTATTATCCGTCGGTGTATTCTTCACATGTTTATTGCCACTTTTGTGAGTAGCCTGTGGAAATCCTTTACTTTGCTGTTTTCCTACCAGATTTTTGTCTTTTACTTATGGATAGTCCACACAGAGAGATATAGATCTATCTTTATATCTTTATCTAGATACAGATAACTATAAAATACTATTATATCCATATCTATCTATATGTATATATTCTGAATAAAAATGCCTTTTTGTCATATAGTATTGTAAATATTTTTTTCCTGTAATTTTACATTTCAGAAACTTTCTAATTTTGCCAAAAGCAAATGTTTAAATTTTTTCCTTTGTGACTTTTGCTTTTTCTTTCTTGTGTGAGAAGGTCTCACACACTGTTAAGTCATAAAAAAATCCTCCTGAACTGTGTGTGTGCGCGCATGTGTGTGTGTCAGGCTTGGATCGTTATCATCTGGGGGTAGAGTAACAGTGTGAAGTTTAGCAGTGTGAAGCGGCACTGGCTGGGGCTCTGGCACAGTGTTGAACAGCAGTGATGATGCTGGGCATCCTCCTTCCTGTCATTAAGGAGGATATGTCTAGAGTTTTGCTGTTACTTAGTATCTTGCAGATATGCTTTATCAAATTAAATAAGTTCCTCTATCTTATCAGTTTACTATAAATATTTTTTGAATGAGTGTTGAATTTTATCAGATGTAGCTTTGGCATTGAAGTAATTATGTGATTGTCTTTACTCTGTTACATGCTGTGATTATATTATTAGGGTTTAATATTTTTGAAAGGCTGATCAAACTTCCTTGGTCATGCTGTATTATTGTCTTAATATAGCCCTGGATATGGTTTTCTAATATCATATTGAGGATTTTTACATGGAACTTTCCATGTTGATTGGTTTGTAGCTTTATCTTCTGTTTTCCTTGCCTAGTTATGACTTTAGGGTCATATACTTAGTAAAATAAGTTGCCTAACTTGATGTTATTTAATTCTCAGGGAGATTTTATATAAAACACAAAGTATTCTTTCAAAGCAACTGGTATGAGTGCTTTTTGACTTGTTATATTTTTGACTACATTTCTATTTCTTTTATAGTTATTTTTCTATTCATATTTCTACTAGTTCTTAGGCCAATTTTGGTAATTTTTTTTTTGAAAAACTATATTTTTGGTCTATTACATTTTGATCTGTATAGGCTGCGAAGATCTTAAAGTCACCCACACAATTATGCTTTTCCTTTTATTTCTGAGAGTTTTAATTTATATGTGTTATTATTTAGTGCATACACTTCATGCAGCTTTCTCTTCAGTATCAATTGAATGTTTATCAGTCTAACATGGCATCTTTTTGTGATTTTATACTTTTCATTTGATTTGCTTCAGTCTGAATGAACATTGCTACCACATTTTTGTTTGGACCAGCCCGAATTCTCCCCTGTAACTTGGGTTTTAGCTTGACCTGTCATTTTATTTTATTTCATAAAAAGCATATATATGTATTTTATTTTTAACCTAAGCTTGTATTTTCTATCCTTTAAACAGGTGAGTTAAACTATTGGTACTTGTTGTTAGGCTATTAGGTTTCATCTTCTTGCTTTGGGCTTTCTCACTTTTTAATTTTTTAAGCTTTCTTGCCTTTTTTGTCTTTCCAAAATAGTTTCTACTTACAATTTTTAAATTATCAAAGTCAAGAATAAGAACATGTCATTACCTTTATTCTCCTTTATATGTAAGTTTTCATTAAATGCCTTTGCAAAGGGTTTTTTTTTTCCTCTAAATATTTAATCATTTAAATTATTTAGGCAATATTCTACTTTTTACTAATTTTCAAGTCCTCTCTATTATTTATACAGAAGAAATATTCTCTTACTGTGGCTTTTTCTAAAAGAGAGAGGAGATAGAAATCTCATGAAGATATAAAGGATTCTCCACTTGGGCTGCTTCACATTTACTAAGAAAAGTCCACCTAATATTTTTATTCCCCACAGCAACCTGTTTTAAGACGCTTGCTATCAGTGATTGCTGTCAAAGACACTTATGATTTTCAAACTCCCTTAAAATATGTTTCAGAACACATATAAATAGGTTTTTAGAAAAATAAAGGGAAAAGCTCCTTACGCAATCATATTTAAGTGATGCCAGTATTTCTTCATAGCATATCACTTCCTCCTATAAACTCAAAAATAAAACTGTTGGTTAATTTAAAGTCCTTTTATCTATTCATTGTTAGTTTCCTCTCTGAGGCTGTGTGATCTTATCCAACAGAAAGACAGGTTAATTTTAGCCTTGCATTCCCAAAGCCCACAAAAATATGAATGTTCAACCTAACAATTCCATTTAAGCAGTAAGACAAAAGTGGGAGGAAATGAGATAGAGGAAGAATTGGGTTCATGTACAACATGGAATTATGCACATTTTATATGTAGAACCTGAAGGCCTACCTAGAATAGGCCTGTCTCTTCAGGTTCTACATATAAAATGTGCTTGAGCAGGTGGGTCCACTCCAGCCCACTCTAAAGGGATGGTGGGTGGTATGGGAATCATTAGGTAGAATAATGTAGACGTAGAATATTATGGCCAGAAGGATTTTGGTACACAGGATGCCACATGTTTTCTTACCGAAGCCATGTTGATTTTTCCTTTACAGTGAAGGTATAGTTTAGACTTCATCTTAGTATCTCATGTCATCCCTCATCGACCACCTAAGGAGGTCTGGTGGTCACAGTCTCTTCAGCAGGGGAGGTGTGGGCCCGGATGGCTGAGGGTTCATTGCCTGACTCAGGTTCAGCAGAGGTAACAGGTGGCATCATCTCAAAATGTCGGTGCAACACCGAGTGCGTTCTGTGATCTGTTGGATTCTTTTATGGCTCAGACCCACATAATCTCCCACTGTGCAGGTGTACTTTTCCTTTGAGCTGAGCCAGTTCAGAGTCTGCAAATATATATATATATATATTTTACCTTAGGAGAGGACACTACATTTTCACTGCCCTCAAATATTTTTATAAGTGACAGGACGGACAAACGAGAAATATTATCTGGTTTATAGGCTTCTTTATTTGGGAGTGGGGGGCATGGAAGGAAACCCCAGGGAAATGGATAATTTAAGTTTTTGAGAAAGGAACTTATTTCCTTTAACTCGTTTTAGAAACAGATACTCCCTTTAGTATTTGCATCTGTAAAATGGAAATAAATGTAGGGTTGATGAAGGAATTAAAGGATTAAATGAGACCTGTCTCCAACAGAGATGAAAAGAGTTGGGTTATGGAGAGCGACTGCTTTCCTACTAAGAGGGGGCAGGAAAGGCAAGTTATTAACAGAGTAGAGAAACTCGAACAAAGTGTCTCTCTGTTCTACTCTGCTTGGCCACAGTCTGCTGACCACAGCCACCCTTAGACGCAACTTTTAGCTGGACCTAAGGTTAAGTAAGTTACTTACCGAAGGTTAATACAGTACTCCTGACACTGCAGCCCTAGTAAGTCTTCTTCTTCCCTCCCTTCCTTCCTCCAGTCCTTCCCTTCCTGCTTTCTTCCTCCTTTTCTTTTCCTCCTTCTCTCCTTTCTTTCTTCTCTCTTGCTCACTCTTTTGCTCTCTGCGATGGAGTGCTGTATTTCTTAGGCTGGTCTCGAACTTGTGGCCTCAAGTTATCCTCTTGCCTTACCCTCCTAAGTAGCTGGGACTATAGGCTACATACCACTGAGCTCAGCCATAGGAATTTCTAATCACTTGAGTGTCATCTTTCATTCCATATTACCACCTAGGGAGCATGAGCCTTGGGGCAGAGGAAACCGTAACTAGAGAAAAAGGCTTTTTCTGGGGGGAACAAATTCTAAGTATTTCTAAAAATACCTGGAAAACTATATGTTTTCTATTTGTGGGTTCACTGACTCATGACATATTTAACAGAAGAACTAGAAAGCAGCATGGACAGGGCATGTTTTTCCTTCCTAGTCTAACAAACTGAAAAAGATCATGTTCATCAGGGCTCTAGCAGTAGTGACAGTGAGATGGAGAGAAGTCCTTTGTATTATACTGCTTGTTGCAGGGTCTTCCAGGACTCTCAACATCTCCTAGGATTTTATTTATCAAACAACCTGTTTGATAATTTTTTTCTTAGTGGATTGCTTGAAAAGTCAGTTAAAATAGTGGTGTCCAACCTCTTTGGCACCAGGGACCAGTTTCATGGAAGGCAGTTTTTCCTTGGACTGGGGGTTGTGGGGTGATAGTTTCGGGATGATTCAAGTGCATTACATTTATTGTGCACTTTATTTATATTATCACATTGTAATATATAATGAAATAACTATAGAACTCACCATAATGTAGAATCAGTAGGAGCTCTGAGCTTGTTTTCCTGCAATGAGAAGGGCCCATCTGAGGCTGATGGAAGACAGTGACAGATCATCAGGCATTACATTCTCATAAGGAGCTCGCAACCTAGATCCTTGACATGCGCAATCACAATGGAGTTCGTGCTTCTATGAGAATCGAATGCGGCTACCGATCTGACAGGAGGCAGAGCTCCGGTGGTAATGTGAGCCATGAGGAGCGGCTGTAAACACAGATGAAGCTTTCCTTGCTGTGCCCTCACTCACCTCCTGCTGTGCAGCTCAGTTCCTAACTGGCCAGGCCCCCAGGGTTGGGGATCCCCGAGTTAAAACACATAAATGGCATCAGGGTGTGTCACACAGACTAGGAGAAGGGGGTGGAGGCTCAGGACCTACAGGGATAGGTTTGGAAAAGTAAATGAGCCCTTTGGTCCAACTCTCAGGTGACCTTCCCAGCACTCCCTAACCAAACACCCTCTACTCTTCTGGATCATATTTATGAACAGATTGTGTGGAATTCCAAGAAGCAGAAAGGGAGTATGTCAGAATCACAAAAGGGATACATATATATATATATATATATACAGTAATGTGCTAAAAGTTAGAAGCAGATAATGGAGGTGTTTAATATTTGCTGCCTTTTGCTGTAAGTAGTAATACAAGTAACTACCATCATTTGATGAAATAGATGCCAGGCTTTGCAGACTGCAACCCCCCGCCCCCGCCCCACGCCGCATAGCTGTGTCTTTTTAGGCTCATTTTACAAATGAGAAAACAAAAGTCTCTGAGAATCAATGATGTTCAAGTACACAGCGCTAGTGAGTGGCAGGGCTAAGTTCCACACCCAAGTCTGACTCCTTCCACTTTGCCATGTTATTTCTCAAAACTGAGCAAAGCTCAAAGATAGGAGGACTGTATTATTTAATCCATTGTTCCATGTTCATATTAACCCTAACCCCTAGCTTTTTATCCGAATTCCCAAATTCTGTTTTGGAGCATAATTACTTGATTACTATAGATGTTTTGATGGAGAGACTCTTGGAAAACAAATAGAAAGGGAGGAGAAACTAGAGAGAAACACATGAGATTTCCAAAATGTATTATCTGTCATGCATTGGGCTCATCCTCATTTCTGTAAGAGCACAGGGTCTTCTTTCTAGTGACTAACCTTGACACTGAGGGTAAGTGGAGGAAATGAAAATGATTGAGGAAGGTGGTGCCATTGTAATTCAAAATGATTTGCAGAAGCCAAATCGCTTGTGCTGGCTGTAGAGAACCAGACCAGGGTGTGGCAGGCTGAGACGAGACAAACAGAACTTAATTATTATTGGGAATTCTGAAAAGCAAAATGCAAGTGAAGGGCATTTATCACCACAAGAGCAGTCCTCTAAGCAGCCCTCAGAGGACTCTGCCTAATGTTCAAAGACATTTGGGAGGAGACTTGGTAGCTCTGCCTAAAGTGGGGTTGATTCAGCAAATCACAGGCCAGAATGTCTACGTAACCGATGGGTCCCCTCCTCCTTTTAAAACTGTGGTTATTTGGCATTTAAAAAAAATAGAAATAAAAATTTAATATTTACCAGTTTTCATATACTCCACATAGAACAGGAAACGAAAAATTGATTTTGAAGGATAAGAGAGTGACTTATTCTAGAAGAGCTACAGTTAAAAAGAAGAGAATAAATGCAAGGTAAAGAAATATAAATTAAAATCTTTGTCTTCTCTCATCTTTGACAAGAGAAGCAATACATTATTCTTTCCCTAGTCCCCTAATGTTCTGGGGTGATACTGTTCATTGATCTGTAAGATGATAAACTTCAGCTGCTACTGTGCCTTTTAGTCACAACAAAGGTAGAAGATACAAGAATTAACTATATACATTGTAAGAACAAATTAATGTTTTTCCAAAATTTCTCCTTACATCCAGTGTTTATACCACATGCTTGATATATTCTTGTATGGAACCCAAAATACATAAAATGAGATTTTGATTTCATCCATGAAATAGAAATCTTGATGAAGTAGGATCTTGATGTTCATTTAATTTGGCAGTATGTTTCTATAACCAGTGTTCTTGTTTTCTTTCACTTATTATTCAAAAAAAAAAAAAAAATTCCAAGCCTCATTCTCATCCAACAGAGGCCTATATAAGCTATATGAATGGACTTTAGTTTCAGCCATTTTGGATAGACAGTAAATGGCAAGTGGTTCTCATGCAATCTAAAGCAATCATAGTTTTATATCCTTGATATTGAAAGGAACTGTTTGTTTGGTTTTTAAATTATTTATGCAGAATGTTATGAAGGTTATTTTATCCATTGGACTATGTAGGGTGGATCAAATGTATCACTCTAGTTTGTGCTAAAGAAGGAAAAACATACTAGCAACTTGAATGTTGTAAGGTTGACACCAAAGGGTATGGTATAAAATGAAGTGGAGGGGGGACAAAAGCTTCTGAAACAGATTGCCCTGAAAATGGAATATTTTTAGGTTTAGGCTGATACAAGCAGGCTGCTTTCAGAGCTGTCCAAATGAAGCCTTATTTTTATGATGCATTATCCCTACCACCATCAGCCTTCTTGTAAACTCCTGGGAATAACACCGCATGAGGAAATTCCATATTGCCATCATCTCACACACGGTTCTTCTAAACCCAGTGGATTCTTAGAGCAAATCTGCAAACAGCTAGGTTTGTAGCAATAACCACTCAGTTCTCTTTCACACAAACTGACCTTAACCATCCAGGAAACAAGTGTCCTAAAACACGTGAAATTTACTAGATGCGATTCACTTGTGTTAAATATGTAAGTACAGACCAAGATGAGATCACTTACTAGAGGGTATGTTAGGAGTTGGGCTTATGTTTGTTCATTGTGCTGTTGTATGCAAACATGTATCTATGAATACACACATGTAGGCCCCAAACACTTAAAGTGCGTGCTTGGCCTTTCATAATAAGTCAATGGAAAGATACGAAATAACTAGTTTAGAACTAAAATTCTGCACCGTCTGTTTATAGGCAGTGATGTACCCTGATGCTTTGTTCCTATAAATTCGCTAGTAAACTGGGAATTAAAAAATTATTGAAAGCATCTCTACTCCTTATTTGTATATGTTCTGATAAAAGACTCACGTAATTAATTAAAAATGAGAAAATGCAACACAAAAACTAGTAAGCTATGCGGGTTCAAATGATTGATGCAAATGACTCGTAACAAGAGAAGCAGCTTAGGAACAGGGTATAGAGGAATTTAAAGTCTTTTTTTCCCAACCAGCTAAACTTTTGGCCATCAAAATGATCAGTGTGCATCAGATGATAATCAGCTATTTTACCTTGAAAATAATGTGAGAAGTGAAGCTTTAGAAATGTCAAGTGACCAAACAAGTATGTGCAGAAATTAACTTTTTTTTATTATATATCATATAATGTAGTAGTAAAGTTTGTTTGAAGTGCATGAATAAAAAGTTAGTGAAATTACAGGAGGAACAATCTATATAGCAATAATAGGTGCATTCCCTGTGCATCTGAAAAAAAAAAAAGAGTTTTCACTCATTTTGGCCTAAAACTTAAGTGTTCAGGTTCCCAGGATTCTGACATCAGAACCCGGATAACACTGATTAGAACCATAGGGGCTTTACAATAAAAGCTAAAATATTGACCATATGATGGCAAAAAGTCTTATTTTGTGGTTAACTTATTCTCTTCTAGCTACTCTCTGATGAAGTTGGTGGCGCTGTGGAAGAGGACCGCCGCCTCCTGGACGAGGACCGGGACCGCTCAGCAGTGTAAGTGACATGCTTGTCGTAGCTCTCCATCTGAGCCTCAATGAAATCTCTCTGCTGCTGCCTGATGGTCTGGCTTATGAGCCCAGGGAGGGCGTGGATGCTACCAATCAAAGTCTCTAATTTTGTTTCCAGGGTAACAATCCTCTTCTCGAAGTCTTCACTCCTTTCGTTTAAGTCAGAAATCATATCATACATGATATTCTGGGTCTGAAAAACAGGATTGAGAAGGTTAATTATACTTGCCCTGAACACAAACAGAGGTTTAGCTCCAGTCTCTTGCTGGTGGCATTCAGTATAACAGGGGTGTCAGCAAACTGAACAGCTCATCTTGCAAAGTCAATTCATTGTATCTGTTCAATACCAGGATTTATAACAGAAATATAAGATCTTTGGTTCAGTTGTAGAAAATGTGGAGCAAGTACTGCTACTGGTGGTATGCCCAATGATTGTAGGCAGTATCAGGATAGATAAAAACATTTCAATTTAATATTTATATATGTATGTTAAAGGTTGTCACAAAGGTTAGTACACATCAAATTCATTTTGCAACACATAACATTAGGGCAGGGGTAATTTTTTTAAAATGGGCAGAATCAAAGAACAATAAATAATACAGAAGGATAAATAATAATACAGATGGTATTGGGATGTAGCAGAAATGTTGAGGGTAGAATATAAATGAAGTTTAGGATTAACTGGTTTTACAATTTTGTAATTTAAAGCAATAAATTCCTAAATATTGTTTGTTATCCTTTGTTCCAAATTATAGGCCTCTCTCCATTGGGTCAAATGGAAATTTTACAGATAGAGAGAATATTAGTTGAGGGAGATACTAAAGTTACCAGTCTACCTTATTGGCTGTGGCTCTGACCTACTGGCTAAGGCTTAATTAAAGCTAAGTGGTTAAAATAGGAAAATGTTTCTGGATTCCTAGTGAACTTTGAAATGGACTGTTTTGATCACAGGATATCCATAACTCTGATTTCTCGGTATATTTCCTGAGTAGCCCGGAGACAAAGAGAAAGGACTGATCAGCTCAGAGCTAGAAAAGGGAAAAGGCTGGTGAAGGGGAGGAAAAGGTTTTAATCTTAGTTTAGAGCAGACTTTCCCAAGTCTGAGATCCTTTCATTTAAGCTGTCCTTCCTTCTACTTCATTTCTCTTCTATCATATGCTCTTCTTCTGCTTAACAATCTTTTAAAGATGGTAAATGAACTGATAAGGGAGTTACCATTCAGAATATAGGCACCTTGTTTCAGTTTGATCAGAGACATAGTGCATACACTTAATTTTACTACATAGTCTTGAGAATATGTGGACAGCATCCATTCATTTACAAAAATACTGAGCCTTTATGGTACGTACAGTCCTGTGGTCAAAATAAGTACATTAATAAAGAAAGAGCATCTTGCCTCACAGTGGTACTCTTGAAGTAAAATTACATCTCTGCATCATATTCCAATGTGGTCTGTTCATTTTTCCATAAAAATATCCATTAAAAATCATTTAACCTAGGAGTGATGGAGCTTGCCCATCTTTTTTTCATATGTCCAAGTAACAGCCACATTTATACACATTAATCGAGGATGTCTTCATACATTATATATGTTATGTCCAGTTTATATGCATGATATATGCTCTCCTAGGGTAAATCATTAAATACTTACCATCTTCATCTAGTAGGTGGTATTGATATACATTGAAATGAATGTAATTTAGATGCATTATTTAATGAGACTAGGACAAATACTTGTAATTTTTATGGATTATACTTGAGGCTTTAGTAAAATCATGGCTGATTTCTCAAACAAAAAAAACAGTTTGTAAGATGCAACTGAGAGTCGCCTCTTTCAAAGCATTTGGGTAAAAGGCAGAACAATTCTATAAATGCTATTCTAATATCACCTTTAGAACTCACCCAGGAAAATGCAATGTTTTGATAGCTGACAAATATTTATGTTTTAAGGATGGGTTTTATGTTGGGAGAAACAACCAGAAATTGATCAGATAAATGTTGCAAATAAGGTAGAATAATTTGGAGACCATTAATGTACTTTTTAAAAAGTGGTATGATTTTGAAATAATGAAATGGAGAAAGAACCATAAAAAAATGATCACTTTGGGGTGAAAACTTTCATTTTAGGATGTAATTTCTGGTATCTTTTATTTTTATTTCAACTTTGCATTCTTTTGAGTTTGCTTAAAATACATAGAACAAAATTTAATTGATGAGTCCTATTCATTCCTGAATATCACACTCACACCTCGGATGCAGTTCTGCTCTCATTGGGATGAGATTTACATGCAAATAAAAATCCCACAGGTATTGTCTCCTATTCCACTTAAGCTTCTTATGGTACTTCCAAATCACTGTAACTAGGAATGTTTTTAGAATGGGGTTGAATAATGTAACAGGGAAAGAGTACATTAAATGAGAGTTATAGAAACATTCTTTTAAGTTGGACCATCATTTTAGGATGCTTTTTTGGTTTGATTTATTAATTAAATTTGGGTTGGGATCCTCTTGAAACATGAATGATTAGTGGCTGATTTCAACAGATGCAACTATGAGGGCTAAGTACCTCAGGCTTACCTTTGCCAAGTCCACCAAGGTGTTTGCTTGGTCATTCAGTTTCCTCTGCTCCATTTTTACACTTCTTAATCTAAAAGACAGAATCTGATATCAGAAAGGTTCCCTTCTTTCTACAGCAATCTTATGCCTTCCAAAGAGCATGCACAAAATTGACAAGAGCAAATAACTGCATGGATAATGCCTTGAATATTTGGGGTAAGTCCAAACTGGTTATGTGTCTGGTTCAATGAGAAGCATGCTTCCCCAACACCGCAAAAAAGAAAGGAGAGAGAGAGCAATAGATGAGATGTCCTTAGGACAACTATTTACTGGTAAAGTTGAATTCAGAAAGACTCATAAGGATTTAACCATATGAGAAAAAGCCAAAACATTCCTTAAAGCCCCAGTATCATGACAAATAGACATAGGAAGAAATATGCAAAAGCAACTGGAATTTCATCGATGTTGGAGCAATGAGCACCTTCCTATGCCTACATGACTAGATACAGGTATTAGCCCTGTTTAGTCTGAAATGGATTGGGTTAGGTATTTGAACCTGATGAAAACACAGTGATAAGTGAGATTCTTATTAACAAAAAAAAAACTTTTATTCAACCAGCAGCAATATAACACAAAACACATAATTATTATCTTTTTCTTCACTGTATTTCGTTTAACTTTTATCTTGAACTGCCGTTAAATTTGAAGGGAGGCCAGACCATTTCCTAGTAAAAATTTCCCTTAATTTTCAGTAGCTACTGTTAAACATCATTGTATGTACCTGATGAGGAGTCAATTAAGAGTCAAAAAATGGTATTAGAAAACATTTTTAGGTAAGAACTCTGCTATTCTTTAACTTTATTTACTATATTATTTTTCAACAAATATTTATTCAGTGTTTACTGTGTGCCAAGAAAGATTTTCCAATAAGACAAATGTGGTTTATTGTTCCTTAAGCTAACAACTAAAAGCTTTTTCCCAAAAGAGAAGTAGGTTCTTCTAAACTATTTAATGAAAACAAACAGTCATGCCAATCTTATTTTACTTTGATGACAAGTCATTTTATAAAGTATAGTTTTAATGCTAGAGAGAGTATTTTATATTATTTTTCAATTGAAATGAAAGGTAATTATGTAGAAGGAATAAAAACTCACAGGGCAAGATTTTACTGCCAGGGAGATTTCTATAATATGTTCATAATGTTCAGTGATTTTGTTCTGAAACTAGGATATCCAATATGTCACCAAATCTGCTCTACAGTGAAGATGCAGTGCCTTCTGCCAGTAGGTTTAGCTGACACCTACCTACAACACGATCTTTACCAGTCTACAACAGTTGAAGGTTATAACTTCTCATTGCGACTATGTGTTTATTAGAACACTGGAACGAAGTTAACTGGCTCCTTTTTATGCTATTACAGAGATGGAATATGTCCTAGGCTAAAATAAATTTACAAGCATGTATTTAGATCCAATATATTGTTGAGAAAAATTTCTCTCAGTAATTAATAGGGTTACAATTTTTGATGTGTGCCTTTGGAAAACAGGCAACTACCCCCACCCTATATCCCCTAAAAAGAACACTTAGACATCTGTGGGTCATTACACAGAAGTGTACTAAAGAAAGAGCAATGTACAACAGTGGATTCCATCCTCACTGACTCTAACTGGACCTTTAGTTCCTTTACATATGAAATGAAGTGTGTTAGATTAGAACAACGTTTCTGCACTGCTGGATTCATACCAACAGAGGTATTCTAGATGACTTTAAGTGATACTTAAGATGGAAAACAGTTATTCCTTTCAGTTCTCTTCTAATTCTTCATTACTGCAAGAAAAACGTCACAGGCTGGTCCCACTCTGTCTCTGTCTCCTAACACCTGCTTTAAAAAAAAAAAAAAAAAAAGCAGAATCTCAGCTCAGAGCTTTCTGCAGGCAACAGCCTATGGCTGGAATTCAATACCAGTATTCCAACTATCAATTGGCAATTGCCTTTACCTTTATTCGTAATATTTTTAATCCACTTGTATAAAAATGGATTAAAATTTCTATAAAGGAATTTGTATAAAGTTTCATTTTCAAATTTAAGTTGTAGTATTGGTGGCACAGAAATGATGGTAGTTTCGGCTCTGGACCAGATGCCTCCAGCAAGTAATGAGTACAGAGAAAGTCCTGAATTCTACAAGTCAGGTTAGAACAGCCAGTGGCAGTTTCTTAGCTTAAGTGGGTACTTCATCTTGTAAACAACGGGGCCAAATTTACTTCTCTTGGATTACTATACTATGTCTGACAGTAGAATTTTGCCCATTTTATTTTCTACTAATCTGGAAAGCTGACATAGAGTAGCCCTATTCGATTGGAATTCCTTTAGATTCCGGAATCATCTTGTCTTGTTGCTTGTTTCTTACACTGCCTGTAATGTAGGAGAGGTGATAGAAAAAGCCTGCTTAAGCTGCAGCTGCCAGAATAAAAGGTAACATGCAGATGTGTATTACACTTTTTTCCCCCCAAAAAAAGAAGAATAAGAAACATATGTTGATTTCTTCCTTGTGAACTTCACTTATCACAGGAAAATATCATGATTTTGGATCACATTTCCATAGCAGCAATCAGACTACTAAAATTCACAAATAAAGGATCTGCTGGGTGCATGCAGCCAGTAGAAAATTCTGCAAATGTTGAAAGGAGCGGCTCACACAACTTACTTCCGAGCTCTATTTTCATTTTGTTGAAATAAAAAGACAAAACAAAAGAAAAGAAACTGTAAAATATTCTGGAACAAAATAACACAATGTGGTGCTCAGTTGTGCACAGGGGGCTCGATTCATTAGCTGGAAGATCCTGTAACGGTTCTGCAGGATTTTGACATATTGGCCAAAGAGAAACACTACTCCATTATCCTTCTTCATTGCTACTATACTTTCTCATCTGAAAGCACTCAGCTTCCTCCTGAATAAGAGTTCAGAAGGAAGAGCATGCATAAAGTCATCATGGCCTCTTGATATTTGATGTTCAAGTAAACAACAAGAAACATTTTTGCCTAATATGAATGTGATATGGTTAAAAGAACAATATTTGAAACAAAGGCATTATAATTTTTTTTTTTTGTCGGGGGGTACATCTTTTCCAAATTAGGACAACCCAGAAGCCTGGGATTTCTGAAAGGCAGGTAATCCAACTCTCATGATATACAAATCAAGTAGATTGGATTTCTTGGCTCTGAAACAAATTCATGTTGGTCCATAGTTGAAGTAAAAGAATGATAAACTTTAAAGGTAAGGTTGCTACCAGAAAAAGGGTTAAAAGTTAAGAGAAAGAGAATACTTCATGGCACTAAGTGACAATCTAAAAAGAAAATTACTGAAAAGAGGGCACAGGCCTGGACAGTTCAGCATCCAACAGAGAATAGAGAGGCTATGAAGTTTGGAAAAGAGAAACAGAGTTGAGACAGCAGGGACTGGTAGAAGCAGAGAGCTGCTGAAAAAGCACTCAGGACAAATCAGAGAGTAGGAGAGGCCAGGAGTGATCTATCCAATGAATTTTAACATTTTTCTTCAGCTAGTAAGGTCTGATTGTACCCAGTGCCGACAGATAAGGCTGAGGGTCTCAGTGGATCTGCACAGTGGGCAATGGAAGCCTTGCCCTTCGGAATCGAGCCCTGTGTGCTTTCCCTATGACTTCACTCCCTAACTTCCAACACTAAGCTAAACTGAAAGGTAAGTATGCATGATTAGAATGATCTAGCCACACAAAGCTTGTATGAATAAACACAGTTACACTTTTACAAAGTATAAATGTCCCCCACTTCAACGGAAACCCGGTAACCCCAAGATACATTTATAAAGCAATTCAGAGCATTTCTGAGTTGCCTGAAGCTTATCTGCTTTAGAAGTACACATTGCTACAGAAGAAACAGAATAAGAAATGTCTGACAGAAGCAGAAAAATCACAAGTAGCTTCCTCTGTCACGCTGTCCAAATAGAGTATACTAAAAGACCCCATGCCAGCGACTCCACAGTGCCCACCCTTAAGAAAGGGCCGACACGCCTGGTAGGGTGTGTTTGCAACTTGCTTAGTGACAGTTTTTAAGCTTCCCCAAATACTTTTTTTTATAACATTTTAACGTAAAAATGTAATAACCTACGGCAAAGTTGAAAGCATTTTACAGTAAAAACCCCTCCATTCTCCCCCAGGCTTCTGAATGTGAATGTATTCTGAACATAATAGTCCAGAACAGTCTTATATTACAAGATGTAATACGAATCCCCACTGCACATGGCTACAGAACCGTATTACAAAAACTATCACAGCATTTTTTTGGATTTGTTGTTGTATGAGAAATTATTAAAGGTAAATCACATGTAATTTTCCATTTGATAGGTCAGACTGACAGGAAAGGACCCAGATAAGATCCTGGAGGCAATGGGATGTGTGGCTGCTCAACACATAGACCGACCACACTTGCTTACTGCTGTGTCATCTCACACCCTTCCGCCCTGGACATACATATCTTCTCACACGCACTAAGGTAAGGTTTCTTTTTAACATACTAAATATAGGTTGATATCAAAATATTAAAGGTACAAAAATGATTTTGCCATGCTATGGCCTGCGGACCTCCGGTATGAATGTTGGGGTGACTGTGTAGTATGGTTTTAGCAGGGGAAGATCACTCTAATAGGAGAGGTGTGTGAGGTGAGTCCCTTGAGGAAGATGCCTGTTTGACAGGAAAACAGGTTGAGGAACGTGGAGGCGAAAGCTCAGCATCTCTGGGTGGGGAGGCAGGAGGCGTTCTTCTCATTCTCTTCAATCTAAACTTCAAGGAATCAAGATGTCTAGGCAAGTGCTCCTGGGTGGTGGTTCTGGGTTAGGAGTGTAACTGTGAGGTCTAGAGCAAGTTCCCTCTTGTGAGTCGGATGAAATAGAATGTTCCTTTCTGTGTTTTTCCTTATTCTAAGAGTATTATTTGAAAACTACAGCCTTGTGTTTTCCTTACCAAGGGAGGAAAACCATAGTGGTGTGTCAAGTCACCGAGCTACAGAGGAGAGAGCATCACTATCGTAGGAAAGTGTGTTAGTAAAGCTGGGGAAAGAGCGTGAGTGAGTAGCAATGAAGGCCAGATACTCTAGCATATGTGCAGAGCCTGCCTCTACTATAAATCTCAGGATACTTGAGTTTTAATTTCTGTGGAAGTATGAATCTGTCCATGATAACATATTCCACATTTTCAGTGATACCTATTTAAGCAGGGCAGTTCAATGGACAGGTTTTGTATTCTAGGGTAGAAGATGAATGCTTAGTAATTTCCTACAACATGTTAGTGGTACCATATTACATAGGAATTACCTGAACATGCAAAATAAAAATTTCAGCCTTTGAGTTTTCTTGTCTGTTATACTAGTTGGCTCTGAGAGACAAATCTCATTGGATAGACAAAGCATCTTGTATTTACCCACCTTTCCATTATTACCCTGGTAGGTTTCATAAGGAAAGCCACTGTTCTAAGCCACAAATGTGACCATATCTGCTCTTCTCCATACAGAAATGGTATTAAGAGCAAGTCTGCATGGCATGACAGTCGATACCCACATGAATAATACTTACAGTAAGGATGCTGCCAGCCTGGAGGAGAAAGACCCTGTGCTTTAAAATTATCAATGCATCGTACTAGATGTAGATTGCTACTTTAAAAGTCTATGTTAATTATATAACAATGGAACAGCACGAAGGATTTCAACAATAGTGGTTTGGATAAAGTTAAAATAATGATAAGAGAGTAAAAGGTCTATACAAACTAGAACATTTAAAATGAACACAGCCAAATTTCTGATTAAAAACTAATTTAAAATTCAAGTATTAAATCAGTTATATGCACTACATTCATATAAATATGTTTGAAGCTATGTTTAGAAAATAAAGCTAAAAATATCCTAGAGCAAACTATCTGAATAAATAGGTTAAATTAAGAAACACCATCTTAGCAGAAGTTATTCTAAAGAGAAACTGAGAAGACATTGATTTTTAACCTTTAAAGGAACTGAGGCTATTCTCAGGATCTTACTGTGGAATGATTAAATTGCCATATAACATCTTCTGGAAACAAACATGACAATGTTTTCTTTTTTCTTTCCTTATGAAACAAGAACAACCAAGTGCAAACATTGAAAGCCAAGAACACGAAAGCAGGATGAAAATGAAAAATGACACTTACTGATGAATAGCTTGCAGGAATTTTCGTTGATGTTTTCTTACTTTTGCATGATCTATCTTTTTTACTAGCTTTGTATTTTTGTAAATCAGCCATGTTTCCCTGAGTACATTGGCAGCTGCATTTTTTACCTGTTAAGAGAACAAACAAAGCAGTTGATAAATTCCAGAGCAGAATCCTTTGTAACTTTGCTGGGGGTCAGAGTCTTCATCCCAAGGATCATGGTGAGCTGTAGCTTCATTTAGTAACTATGACTCAAAATACTATTTTTCTTGAATCTATGCCTTTTTAGAAGTACCTATATCTGCCTGGGAACAACACTTAAATTGAAATAGAGAGATACTACCACTTTCTTTCTGCAGTAAATTCTATCCTACTCCTTCAGGAAACTTCTTTTTTATTCAACTTTTTTTTTTTTTTTTTTAATCAAGAGGTGTTGAGTTCTCCACTGTGTATTGCAATTGTTGTCTCCATGTTCTTCCTTTCCCTGGAGAAAGACAAAATGCCATGAGGCCAAGGTTAATCCTGTCCTTTGCAAACCTGCTTGGTATTTCTGGCTGTGTACTACTGGAAAGGCATGTTTCCAGTGCTGAATGTATAAGTACACCCAGAACTGATAGCCTCCCAGAGTGACTTAGCAATTTGTATGATTGTTAGCACACTTTAATTAACTGACAGAGTCTGTGTTATGATTTTGTTGGAAATTTAGGTACACTGCATTTCAAATGGATGGGAAAAATGAAAAGGGTGAAAGCATTGCAGTAACACTGCCAAGACCTACAGTAGCTGATGAAAGGCATGGATACTTAATCCAATCACTTGCTTTCTTGACGAAAGTCTTCAACAAATCCTGGGAGCTGATAAAGGGCCAGCAAGGGCAGATTCTGTCTTCTTCCTTGCTCACACTATGGGATCTGATGACCCACAGCTTTCACTTGGGCTTTTGGATTACTTACTATAAGAAGTCATTCCATTGAATTCTTTTGAGTGATGGATAAAGGATCACTTTATCCATGGATAAAGTGGATAAAGAGTCACAGGTTACTGGGGTGGTAGGTGGAGGAAGATAACTTTTTAAGAAAGGCAATGTCGTGGGGAAGACAAAACAATGAGCTGAGATTGATAACTGGGTTCTAAGTACTTGACTTTTTACTAACCAAGTCAGGCTGAAGTGATTAGCTTCGTAGGACTTTGGTTTTCTTGAACATCAGAAAGTTGGAGATAACGAATATTAAAGTTCCCTCAATCGTTAGATTTACAGTAAGAATGAGCTTTAGAATTATACTAAACTGTGGGCCCAAGTTTGTATTTATATTTTTCACTTGAGCAAAGAAAACATCAGGTTTGGTAACTGATGGTGAATTCTTTTCCATGGAACTAAAAAGTTTTCTTTCTGAGCAAAATTATATTGCTGGAACTCATTTTAAGAAAATGAGTGGTCTTTTTACAGTAAAGCTTCTTTTAGGAATGACTGGTTTGTAATGCACTGCCTCTGGATACCCATTAGACTCTGTACATGGAGAGAATCCTCAGACAAACAGAAAAACGATCAACACAGAAGACAAGTCCCAGCAATGTGTATAAGTGCCACCACCATCCACGGTGAAGCTAAAAGGAGTGCAAGTCGATTCTTCGATCCATCTTCATACTTCCATTTCCTCAGACAGCAAGGACAGCCACCTTTAGAAGCTTTTTGCATCTGATCCTCGTGTCCTTTCAAAGGTAAGGAAATGGGTGCAGCATGAATAGTCATTATTTGAGGACCTCGCTTTTAAGGAGAGAGGAGTGGGAAGTGACTGGCCAGCAGTCTCTGGGGTTGGAATAGCCTTTCCCTGTGAGGAAAGAGAGAGTCTCAGATCTCTAAGCAACTATAGATAACCTGGAAGATTGGCAAGGGGCCCTGACAGAGGCTCTCTCTCTGATTTTACCAGTCCAAGGCATAGAGGAGAAGCCTAGATCCCTGCCTGGTGAGGAAGGTGGAAAACCAGATAAGAACCCTGGGTAAAAACCAATGGGTCAGAAAAACAGCAACTGAACACAACAGTGCGCATTGTAGACTTCGGGTATTAGACCTCTGTCAGATGGATGGATTTCAAAAATTTTCTCCCATTCTGTAGGTTGTCTGTTCACTTCGTCAATAGCTTCTTTTGCTGTGCAGAAACTCTTTAGTTTAATTAGATCCCATTTGTCAATTTTTGCCTGTTGCAATTGCTTTTGGCATTTCTGTCATAAAATCTTTGCCTGTGACTATGTCCTGAATGGTACTGCCTAGATTTTCTCCTATGGTTTTTATAGTTTTGCGTTTTACATTTAAGTATTTAATGCACCTTGGGTAATTCTTGCATAAGCTGTAAGGAAGGGATCCAGTTTCAATTTTCTGCATATAGCCAGCCAGATCTCTCAGCATCATTTATTAAATAGGGACTCCTTTCTGCATTGCTTGTTTTTGTCAGGTTTGCTGAAGATCAGACGGTTGTACGTGTGTGGCCTTCATTTCTGTTCCATTGGTTTATGCGTCTGTTTTTGTACCAGTTTACCACGGTGTTTTAGTTACTGTAGCCCTACAATATAGTTTGAAGTTGGGTAGCATGATGCCTCCAGCTTTGTTCTTTTTGCTTAGGATTGTCTTGGCAATTCCAACTCTTGTTTGGTTCCATGTAAATTTAAAAATAGTTTTTTTCTAAATCTGTGAAGAATGGCAATGGTAGTTTAATGGGAATAACATTGAAACTATTTAATTACTTTGGGCAGTATGGCTATTTTCATGATATTGATTCTTATCTATGAGCATGGAATGTTTCTCAATTTGTTTGTGTCCCGTCTGATTTCTTTGAGCACTGGTTTGTAGTTCTCCTTGAAGAGGTCCTTCACTTCCCTCGTTAACTGTATTCCTAGATATTTTGTTCTTTTTGTAGCAATTGTGAATGGCAGTTCGTTCATGATTTGGCTCTCTGCTTGCCTGTTGGTGGTATATAGGAATGCTAGTGATTTTTGCACACTGATTTTGTATCCTGAGACTCTGCTGAAGTTGCTTATCAGCTTAAGAAGTTTTTGGGTTGAGATGATGGGGTTTTCTAGATATAGGATCCTGTCATCTGCGAAGGTAATTTGACTTCCTCTCTTCTTATTTGAATACCCTTTCTTTCTTTCTCTTACCTGATTACCCTGGCCAGAACTTCCCATACTATGTTGAATAGGAGTGGTGAGAGA
>NW_012119821.1:1657610-1662704 GCF_000951035.1 Colobus angolensis palliatus | reverse complement strand
ACAGACTGCCTGCTCAAGTGGGTCCCTGACCCCTGAATACCCTTTCTTTCTTTCTCTTACCTGATTACCCTGGCCAGAACTTCCCATACTATGTTGAATAGGAGTGGTGAGAGAGGACATCCTTGTCTTGTGCTGGTTTTCAAGGGGAATGCTTCTGGCTTTTGCCCATTATGATACTGGCAGTGGATTTGTCATAGATGGCTCTTATTATTTTGAGGTATGTTCCTTCAATACCTAGTTTATTGAGAGCGTTTAACATGCAGGGATGTTGAATTTTTTCGATGGTCTTTTCTGCATCTATTGAGATAATTATGTGGGTTTTATGTTTAGTTCTTTTATTGTGATGAATCACATTCATTGATTTGCATATGTTGAAACAATCTTGGATCCTAGGGATGAAGCCAACTTGATCATGGTGGATAAGCCTTTTGATGTGCTGCTGAATTTGGTTTGCCAGTATTTTATTGAGGATTTTTTCATCAATGTTCATCAAGGATATTGACTAGAAGTTTTCTCTTTTTGTTTTATCTCTTCCAGGTTTTGGTATCAGGATGATGCTAGCCTCATAGAATCAGTTAGGGAGCATTCCCTCCTTTGTGATTTTTTGGGATAGTTTCTGTAGAAATGGCACCAGCTCTTCTTTGTACCTCTGGTAGAATTCAGTTGTGAATGCATCTGGTCCTGGGCTTTTTTTTTTTTTTTTTTGGTTGGTAGGCAATTTATTCCTGCCTCAATTTCAGAACTCATTATTGGTCTATTCAGGAATTCAATTTCTTATTGGTTCGGTCTTGGGAGGGTATAGGTGTCCAGGAATTTATCCATTTCTTCTAGATTTTCTAGTTTATGTGCACAGAGGTGTTTAATAGCATTCTCTGATGATTGTCTGTGTTTCTGTGGGGTCAGTGGTGATATCTCCTTATCATTTCTGATAGTGTTTGACTCTTTGATCTTTTCTTCTTTGTCTATCTAGTGGTCTATTTTAATTTTTTCAAAGAACCAGCTCCTGGATTTGTTGATTTCTTTTTGAAGGGTTATTTGTGTCTCTGTCTCCTTCAGTTCAGCTCTGATCTTGGTTATTTCTTGTCTTCTGCTATCTTTGGGATTTGTTTGTTCTTGGTTCTCCAGTTCTTTTAGTTGAGATGTTAGGTTGTTAACTTGAGATCTTTCTGGCTTTTTGGTGTGGGGATTTGAGTGCTATAAATTCCCCTCTTAACACTGCTTTAGCTGCATCCCAGAGATTCTGCTACGTTGTCTCTTTGTTCTCATTAGTTTCAAAGAACTTCTTGATTTCTGCCTTAATTTCATTATTTACCCAAGAGTCATTCAGGAGAAGGTTGCTTAGTTTGCATTGGTTTTGAGTTGTGTGGTTTTGAGTTAAGTTCTTTTTTTTTTTTTTTTGAGACGGAGTCTCGCTCTGTCGCCCAGTCTGGAGTGCAGTGGCCGGATCTCAGCTCACGGCAAGCTCCGCCTCCCAGGACTACAAGCACCTGCCACCTCGCCCGGCTAGTTTTTTGTGTTTTTTTAGTAGAGACGGGGTTTCACCGTGTTAGCCAGGATGGTCTCGATCTCCTGACCTCGTGATCCGCCCGTCTTGGCCTCCCAAAGTGCTGGGATTACAGGCTTGAGCCACCGTGCCCAGCCTTGAGTTAAATTCTTAATCTTGTGTTCTAATTTGATTGCATTATAGTCTAAAACTGCTTGTTATGATTTCAGTTCTTTTGCATTTGCTGAGGAGTGTTGTACTTCTGATTATGTAATCGGTTTTACAGTAAGTGTCACATAGTGATGAGAACAATGTGTATTCTGTTGCTATCAGGTCCACTTGATCCAAAGCTGAGTTCAGGTCCTGAATATCTCTGTTAATTTTCCGTCTCAATTATCTGACTAACACTGACAGTGAGGTATTAAAGTCTCCTACTATTATTGTGTGGAAGTCGATGTCTCTTTGTAGGTCTCTAAGTACTTGCTTTATGAATCTGGGTGTTCCTGTATTGGGCACATATATATTTAGAATAGTTAGCTCTTTTGTTGAATTGAACCCTTTACCATTATGTAATGCTCTTCATCTTTTTTGATCTTTGTTGGTTTAAAGTCTGTTTTGTCAGGAACTAGGATTTCAACCTGTTTTTTTTTTTTTCTTTTTTTCTTATAGTTTCCATTTGGTTGGTAAATTTTCCTCCATCCCTTTATTTTGAGCCAATGTGTGTGTCTGCACTTGAGAGAGTCTCTTGAAGACAGCATACTGATGGGCAGCTTGCCATTGTCTTTTATTTGGGGCATTTAGTCTATTTACATTGAAGGTTACTAGTGCTTTGTGTGAATTTGATCCTGCCATCAAGATGCTAGCTGGTTACTTTGCAGACTTACTTATTTGGTTGCTTCATAGTGTCAGTGGTCTGTGTACTTCGGTATGTTTTTGTAGTGGCTGGTAACGGCTTTTCCTTTCCATATTTAGTGCTTCCTTCAGGAGCTCTTGCAAGGCAGGCCTGGTGGTGATGAATTCCCTTAGCATTTGCTTGTCTGAAAAGGATCTTATTTCTCCTTCACTTATGAAGCTTACTTTGGCCAGATACGAAATTCTAGGTTGGAAATTCTTTAAGAATGTTGAATATGGGACCCCAATCTCTTCTGGCTTGTAGGATCTCTGCTGAGGGGTCTACTGTTAGTCAGATGTTTTTCTTTTTTTTTTTCATAAGTGATCTGGCCTTTCTCTCTGGCTTCCCTTATCTTTTTTCTTTCATTTTGACCTTGGAGAATCTGATGAGTTTGTGTCTTGGGGTAAACCTTCCTGTGGATCCTCTGCATTTCCTGAATTTGAATGTTGGCCTGTCTTGCTAGGCTGAGGAAATTCTCCTGGATGATACCCGGAAGTATGTTTTCCAACTTGGTCCCATACGCATCTCTTTCAGGTACCCCAATCAGTTGTAGGTTTGATCTCTTTACACAATCCTATATTCTCGGAGGTTTTGTTCATTCTTTTTCATTCATTCTTTTTATTAAAACTTTGCTTTGTTCAAACCTATAGCATATAGGTAATGACAACATTGTTTAAAAGGCTATTTTGGATCTTCATTTTCAACTTCCATTTCTTTGTTGTTGTTTTTATCTCCTGCTGCTTTCTCAGAGGCTTTTTTAGCATAACACTTCCACTCCTCGCCAATTCAAGGGGAATGCACCAGGGCGCCATATGCTCTCAGCCGCCCTTGCAGCAGCAGGGATAGATTTGTTCATGCTTCACCCTCTCTCTCCAGTTTTCCTTTAGGTCAGGTGTATGAGGCCTGGGTGAATGTTGTGGCTGTGGAACAGGACATAGCCAAGTGATTCATTCATTTCATGTGTTAACCCCCTGGGCTGTGAGCCAAGGACAATGTGAAAGCTACACAGAATAAATCCTTTAGAATTTCTGTTCCCTTGTTAAGAGACATGCAGGAAACAAAATTATATAACTGCATAATAGTGTTCTTATTATGGATCTGATTGAGAATTCTTAACAGATTAACAACACCCACAGTGGACATTAATATGTATAATTATCCTTTGTGGGGTATCTAGCAACTTTAAAAATTATGTCTGGGTTTTGGAATTGCTTGTTTTCAAGTTTCTTTTCCAAAAAGGTATTCTGGGGATCAAACTACAAGATTTCCTGTTTGCTCAGAATGGAATGAATAGTAATAATAATATATTTCCAAAAGATACAGCATGGTAAATATATTGCCCCTGTAAGGTGATAAACTGCAAATCTATTAAATAGCTGGTCCTGTCTTATTAAACTAGGAGATAACATAATGGTATTATGTTTTCACTTCAAAATCATTAGTTTATTCTAGATACATGTACCTGTTGGCCATTTTTGAATTGCAGAAAGTCATGTAAATTTTTAGCATTACACAAAACAATCTTCTCAGTGCTGAGGTACAATAAATAGTGTTCTGCTTTCAAATACAGTATTTTACTTGGTTAATGTAGTCATACAGAGAAACGACTTTTATATAAAATTGTTCCCCTGAAAATCTGTATATGGTGAATAATTTTTCATATAAATTGTTCAGTTCACTAAAGATACAAACTGGAAGACTTGGAATGTTACAATTTTTTCCTAGGAGAATAGCCTATCTTTTAGCATTCATATAGCTTTTTTCTTTAGAGTCATATTCAGATTTCAGAACATCTGTGACTATTATTCCTGTTAAGCAGCAGAGAAAATGATTTCTTTCTAAATAGTGTTTCAGGGAATAGTTGTATTTTTCTCTAATAAGTTACTAGGTATGGTTTTTAGAATTCATTCAGCATTTTAGAATTATTTTAAAAGTTAAAATTATAAATGAGTCCATTTAGAATTTCCATAAAGAAGCAAATGGAATCAAGTTCCAAGTAAATGATACTCATTACATTGATGACTTTGCATAAAATAATGAAAGGACTATAAAATGGCTATTATTTGCATATACCATGTTGAGTATATATAATAAAGGAATGGGTATCATAAGAAAGCAATTTGTTTTCTTCTAGTGTCATTTTAACATTTATATCTTTATTATATCTTTATTTAGTGACATCTTGCCTATAAAAATGGATCTGTCAGCAAGCCTACTAGAGTATTTTTCTCAGACCTATAAGAGACTCCAGTCTCAAGAAATACTGCAAAGTAGTTCCACTTTTAAAAAGGAGTAATGAATATTTAAAAAGTAGTAATGAAAAAGTAGTAACAGAATTATTAAAGCATGATAAGTATTATATAAAATGTAAAATTTGAAACCAGAACAGTACTTAATGGAAAAGCTTTCAACACAGGTAATAACCTGACAATTCAGGCAATATTATCCAAAGGAAGTTTAAAGTATACAAGAACTTATAACAAAAAAGCTGTAGCATCATCAGAAAACTTTGTCATTTTGGGAAGATGCTTTTTTTTCTTTTTTTTTTGAGACAGAGTCTTGCTCTGTCACCCAGGTTGGAGTGCAGTGGCGCAATCTCGGTTTATTGCAAGCTCCGCCTCCCAGGTTCACACCATTCTCCTGCCTCAGCCTCCTGAGTAGCTGGGACTACAGGTGCCCGCCACCATGCCCGGCTAATTTTTTGTATTTTTAGTAGAGA
>NW_012119821.1:1625999-1657560 GCF_000951035.1 Colobus angolensis palliatus | reverse complement strand
GTCCGGCTAATTTTTTGTATTTTTAGTAGAGACAGGGTTTCACCATGTTGGCCAGGATGGTCTCGATCTCCTGACCTTGTGATCCGCCTGCCTCGGCCTCCCAAAGTGCTGGGATTACAGGCATGAGCCACCACGCCTGGCCTGGAAAGATACTTTTAAATTCACAATAACTGAAGGAAGATCACCTAAATCCACAGATCTAGATTCTGGATCCATAGTTCTCTAAAGGGGCCTCTGACTGGACTTTAGGGGACCCGCGAGCAAGAGCACAAGTGCATTTTTCTGCCAAGCAGGAAGCATCTGAGATTTCACCTGATGTGCTGAGTGGTCAGTACTGGAAAAGCTTAAAATCTTTGGAATACTCGAATATGATACTTTAGCTGTTGATCCTCAACAGTTAACACAGCTTGCCAACCATATTTAGTGTATAGTATATTTTTTATATGTTATTCCAAAAAAGAAATTACAATATATTCAGTAGACTCCACATCTTTTAAGAGAGATTATCCTTTCTAAGATGTCAAATCCTTGCGGAACAGCACATGAAAAGGTGGTTCTCTCCTGCAGGTGATTTTGTCTCGAGGGATTTTTGGTTGTCACAAGTTGGGGGCAGTGCTACTGGCATCTAATATGTAGAAGTCAAGTATGGTGATAAACATCCAGAACACACAGGACAGCCCCACACAAAAAAAGAATTATTCAGCCAAAAGGTCACGAGTGCCAAGGCTGAGAGGCCCCGGAATACAGCAACTACACTATAAAACCAACCTGGAATGTCTCCCAAAGGAAACTGGTTGACCTCAGTGAGCTTCACAGAATGTTTTTTATCAAGGCTGGCAGGCGGCAGTGTGCTACTGTGAATCTTGTACTCAAAGTCTTTGTCTTTCCTGACTCTTAACATGTTTTAATAATTAAGAGAGGGAATATCAATATTCCAACATAATATTTAGAGAAACTATATGCTTCCTTCTTAAGAGGAAATTAAAATCTGCTTATGAAACATGGAGAAGTCTGCCCAAACATGCTAACTTGGCTTTCTTATTTGTGATTCTGTCACTTTTTTTTTTTTTCTGTTAAGATTTGCAGGCAAACATATGGGTGACATGGTATTTTAAGGTATTTTTCTGCCTAATATCTTAAGTGTAGCATTAACTTAATTCCTGAGAAAATGCATAATCTTCATGGTAAAATAACATGGATTACAAGGGTCTTAATGCAAGTGTTCTTTTGAATATGATAAAACCTGTGACTTTTAAACACAAACTGTGCCAGCATAGAGCCCTGAAAGGACCAAACATGCACATGATGTAATACACAAAACAGCTGCTCCAATTTATGGATTAGATGTAGACTAATTTCATATGCACGTATTTTTATCTCTAGTAGATCTTTAAAAAGCAAAAGGAACCCAGGCCTTTATTTAGCTCCTCATTGACCTTTTTCCCTGCACATTCTCATACAGGGATGTTCACAAGTTTTGAGAACAAATTTAGGACTTTGAAGAAAACTAGAGTAAATCACGGAGAGTAGAAGACATTCCAAAGTGGTAACTGTAGGCTGAAAATGTAGCATCTGAACCTGGGAGGCTCTGATTGTCTATTATAAATGTGGACCTACTAACTGCAATGAAGTATCACAGTAGTGTCTGATAGGTAAGACTTAGCATGAGCAGTCAATTGCAATTCATGTTTTCATTTCTTAAGTATAATCTTTATAAATATATATTCGCATTAAAATGACTGGCCTATTAGGAAGTATTAACCAAATGAAACAAGATTACTTTTAAATATACAACCAAAATCAAGAGTGAGAGAAACCACTGAAAGTTGGAACTATGCTTGAAATATCTATTGATTCATTTATGGGTAAAGTCACCAAGTTGACAATATATTTTGTTATTTCAGCAACAGCTTGATTGCATTCCACATTGGGCAGTTATTACACAGCAAGATGACTCTACTATAAAATAATTTTTAGTTATTTTTGACTTTGGCATTTGTCTCAAGTGACTATCAAGAAAGGCTAAAAATTGAGTCTAATAAAAACCTTTCTCTTCTTGCACAGTTTCCTGCCTTGATCTGGTGACTTTGGACAAGTTACTAACTCCTTTGTGTCTTTAGTTTCCACATTTATAAAATGGCCAGAATAATAGCACTTCCCTCATAAAGCTGTTATGAGGATGAAGTGAGTTTATACACATGGCACACTTGGAGCAGTTCCTGGCACAGAAAGTGCTCTTAACACTGTGATTACTGTTTTCTTCTGCTAATAATTGGACAGTGGTTGCCCAACTGGATGGTATACTATTTTTAACATCTCTTCTATGGCCTGTAAGTCAAGAAAAGAGCCTGTTTCTAGCCCTGCCTTGGGCTTCTACAAGTTAGTGGTGGTTTCTTATTTGTCTTTGCGACCCTGTCTTGATCTTAGAAGTTCAGTAAAACATTTTCAATCACCTTCTCATCAAATTACTATTTTACATTAATAGTATGTTCCTTCCTACTCAATCCAATAGTTGGTCTCTTCTTGTAACCACACTTACATCTCAAGAAGTAGGCATACCTAACATTTATGTGACCCGCCTTCATCCAAACACCAAGACTGCCCAATTACTTCCTAACTGACCTAAAGTTAGAAAGAGTCTATTCTCAAAATGTGATAAAATGGAATTGATTCCAAGAATGCCTATACTTTCAAACCATATCATTTCAGCTTCAGATGTCAAAATAAAAACTATATTTCCTAACAGTGAAAAAAACACAATAATATTCTTTCTTTGAATATATATGGGTAGTAACTTACTCTTTTAGTCAGCTGAGTATCCATCATGAAATTGTGCACGTGTTTTTCTGCTTTGGTAAGTTCTAGCTTCCTTGCCACTACAGCTACCACCAGGGCTGTGCAACCAGCACCCTGAAAACAAGGAGAGAAGAGAAATCCGAAGCGTTACTACTTTGTGTCTCAGACACATTAGAAAATGTTTTGCATCAAATGCAAAAGTTTCTCAGGATTAAAAAAACAGTCTTCAATAAGTATTACAGAAAATGTGTGATCAACAAATGTAAGCAATGTGCCTTAAACTGGGATTAAAATTTTAGTTTACATATTTTAAGAACAAAAGCATATTTGGAGAAAACATTTCCATTACAAGAAATAAATGGCCTAAAAGCAACTTGGTGACTTTTTAAAAAACAGAGCAAATCAGTTATATACCTATAATTATAATAGAAACAAATAACAAATGAGTAGATTAGCATAAATGTATATGGAGTAGAAATAAGCATTTTTCTGTAAAGAATAAACCTCTAATCTTAAGAAGAGATCAGCAGGCCTTCAAGGTGATCAACTGCAATGCACCAGGAATAAAAGCAATAAATTATCTCAGCATATACACAGCTTCAGAGTGTTCCACACACACAAGAGGAAGGATAACAGGAAGATCACAGTGATCTTAACTTGGGCAACAGAGATATATGAAGTGCTGAAGGTAAGGGATAACCATTATACTATTTTATAAGTTTACTAACATGACATGAGGAAAGGCACAGGTCATCTTTATTTTGAAAAAACCAACAGTGTTCCTTTTTGAATTACAGACCATTGTTCTGATCTCTTGAAAGAGAGAGTCTGTGTGGTGCTCCCGCTCTGTGATCAAGTTGTGCTCATTCCAAGTTGTGAGAGTTTTCTTTGCTGAAAGACCAGTAACTACTTGCTGGGGCCACCGATTGGAGGGCCCAGGCAAGGTCAAGGTGCTGCAGCCACTTCATCAGTCCTGGGCAAGGGGAACCTCCCAGCAGGGAAGGGGGCATGTGAGGAACTACCTCAGGGGTCTGTAAAAGGGAAATCACACCTCCAGATAGAATCTCAACCCTGAGAGGACCACAGAGCCATAGACATTGCCCAGCTAGTCTCAACAAACAGATAACAATGTAAATAGCAGGACACAGGCAGAGACCACTGGGCAGAGGCACAGAAAGTAGATGTGATTTAGCTATTCAGTTATAGACCAGAGAATGCATCTTTGGGCTTACTGCATGAGTTGCTGCAACAAATCTGGCAGGAGGGACAAGATTGAGGAGAAAAGGAGAAAAATAAATACACTACCTGATCATTATGATCATGGAAACATGGCCATAATGAGCAGCCAATACTGCTTTGATAGATTTCCAGAGGGTTTCAATAGCCTGTTCCATCTTGCTCTATGAAGAAATCAGCATCCTCAGAAAGAAAGTGCTACTGATCGCATGATCAGAGAAAGAGGTTGCCAAGCATTTAGACATTCTGATTTAGCCCTCTGATTTTAAAGATGAGACAACTAAAGCAGAGTAAATTACTATTCAGCTATAAACCTTGATTAGCATTGACATATTTCCTACTCTTTACTTCATCTCTTAATATCTATATCTATATTTAGGATCACATACAGTTGAATCTCCATATCCATGGGTTCCATATTCATGGATTCAACTGGATTGAAAATATTTGGGTAAAAAAAAATGGATGGTTGCATCTGTACTGAACATTATAGACTGTTTTCTTTTGTAATTATTCCTTAAACAATAACAATACTGTTTAGCAACTATTTGCACAGCATTTACATTGTGTGAAGTATCATAAGTAATCTAGAGATTAAAATACACAGGAGGATGTACCTAGGTTACATGCAAGTAATACACTATTTTATAAAGGACTCGAGCATCCATGAATTTTGGTATTCATGGAAGGAAGTGGGGTTCTGGAACTGAACCCCCATCAATACTAAGGGATGACTATATTCTTATTTGTGATTATCCCATAGTCATGATGCCTTATGAAGCACTGTATTTCAAAGCAAGACAGGAAATTCAAATTCACCTATTTTATATGATAGAGTATGAATGTCTAAAAATAGAGCAATATGGTTAATTATCAAAATAATCAACATTGTTCCTATTTTGTAATTGGCACAACTTTTAAATTGGTAGTTTTTAACCTTGACTATAAACTAGAAGTGCTGAGACTGTGTGCCTCACAGCAAATCTTCATCTCCAGGGATAAAATCCACGTGTCTGAATTTTTTTTTAAAGTTCTCCAGGTGATCCCAAGGTACAGTCACTGCTTTAGATAAAGGAGGAAATGGAGTGACTATGACGAGCTCCATTAACCTTCTATTAAAACAAGAGGGTCAAAATTCTTAAAAGAGTCATTTGACTGACTTATGAAGACATTCAAGAAGTGATAAACAAGGTAAGTAAAGGCAGACGGTGTGATGTTATTTGGATGTTTTGTGCCATATGCAGACAATGAAAGCAATTTTTTGACAATGAAACCCATATTTTAGATATGGGTACTAATGAAAGAAAAGAATGCCCTTTGGAAGCATCTCCACCCATTTTATTGACTTTCAAACATCTACCATGAAGTCTAAAGAGTTCTAGCAGGCTGATGAGACCAAAGCAGTGACCACCCATGATAGCATATGCTGGACAAACACAGGCTAGCCTTTTCCAGATCTGCTCCTAGGTACTACTCCTCAATCGCTGGGTTCTATGGGAACTTGGCGGTTCAGGGCAGCAATGGTTCTTTAATAAGCAGAGGTCATAAAAACCTGAGGGGCTCCTAACTACTAGAGAGACAGCCATGAGAGGGTAATTGGCATAAGAAGTTGAATATTGTTCTTCCCTGGCAGGTGGCCTCTGCTGAGATCTTTCTGGAAAGAAATCAAAATCCTAACAGGAATGGAAAATCACTGGAATCAAGAGCCTTGGACAGTGGATTTTTATTTGTGTTTATTCTTAGGCTCCATTCTTTTCTGCTACTGGGCCGTTTCCCACCGGGTGTCGTCTAAGACATGGGCATTAAAAATGAGTACCTCTGTTGCAAATTGGAAAAGAAATTAATCCAATAATTTAGTAATTATCAAAACTATTATCTATACACCTCACTCCATTATCCTAACTCTGCCCCTTTAAGTTATACCTCCAGAACCACTTAGAAAACTTTTTGTTCAAATACAAACCCCTTAACTCTTTAAGTTTTATTTCGGTGAAGAAAACCATAAACTTATACCTCCCTAGATTATTAAGTCATAAGATAATGTGATATGTATAGAATCACATTTCAAAAAAGTAACCTTTAGTTTTTAATTTTTAGAGTTATGCGCGATGAAGCTGGCTCACTTCCGAAAGCTTTCTAGGTTCAAGGTGAATTCCTGCCAACACATTCATGGTTATAGTAATTTGAGTAATGGCATATTATTATTGTCCACCCAGTGTCTATTTCGAGGACGATTCTGTTTCATAAAATGAATAAGAATGGAAATAAGTATGATTTTACAACATTTTCTCCAAAGCTTGTCACCACCACAATCAATGTAGAAACAGTTGGGACTAACATATGTTACTCTCTGAAATTAAAATCCCTGTATGCATTTAACAAGATGAGTCATATTCCTTTCGCCAAAGTCAGAAAATGTATCCTGGTTACTTTTCTCTCATTTCATTTATCTTCTTAGAAAAAACTTCAGCAAAATCACTAACCTGCCACTTCAAGATGCTTGGGCATCTAAAAACAAAATGAAGAAAATGCAGTGTATTTCGGAAGGCAATATATTAAAATCAAAGGTTTAGGTTTCCCTTGGCGTGTTTATCATCTTTCCTTCTAACAGAGAAGATGTTGAAAGAGAGAAAACGGGGTAAGTTAAGAGGGGCAGAGGGAGAAGGACTTTGCTTTAGAAAAGGTAAGTAATGACAAGCGTTGTTAATGTTTACTACCCTAAGCCAAGCCAGATCAAACTGAAAAGACAAATGACAATTAGTTACTATTACCTGTATACCTCTAGGGAAATCCCAACATGTGGGGATAGTCTTAGATGCTGCCAAGTTAAAATTCAAATGTAGTGCTTTTCTCCACTGTATTCTTCTCCATTATAGCACAGAAACTGGAAGCCCTCGGATGTAAAAGAAGTTCAGGTATCCCATTTCCCTCAAAATCACGTATCACATAATATTTGAAAAATTAAAATAAGTGACATATTTTTACCCTAAGTCATCTACTTATGCTGATCCTGCAAATACTTGCAAGAATCATTTTGAAAAACCATTTTGGGATCAAGCTTTAATAACAAGGATACAAGCCTATGAACAAGAGAAATTCCTTCATATAGCACACTGAGGGAAGGTTTTGATTACTGCAACTTTGAAAAAGACATCTTCAAAAGATTCAACATAATAATGAAATTTATATCTTTTAAAGAAATTCCAGAATCTTTAGCACTACAGAGAATGGCTCTGTTAAAAAACACTAATATTCAAAATATTCTAGTCTTAAAGTATCCTCCTGTGGGATTTATAGTAGCTCCTAAAAGTTAAAAATTCAGTTTGATAGCCAGTTTATTAGCCTATAATTAAAATTTATCAAAATAGTTAATTTGAAAAAAAGCACGCTTTTATGTAAAAATAAAACAGCTTTAAGATCTTTCACAAATCAGCTTGCCCTCCAAAAGTAAGGTAAAACAAATACCTCAACACATTGCCTGTTTTTCTGTCCCTGGGGCTGACTGACTCAATGTCCTAGAACCATAAAAACATTTTTACTATACTTGACTGACTTAAATAATTATTCTTTCATAAAAATATGTGAAACAATCAATTCTGGCAAATAACATGTTATAAACCACTCTGCTTTAATATTATATCCCATTGGAGTTTTGCAAGGTTTCCTCAGGTCATGAAAATAAATAAGGAAGATTTGAAGACAAATTCTATCAAAAATGCCCTCTGAGTGTCTTAAAATACAAGTTGATATTTGCTACTAGAGGGTGGAGGTCAATTTCAAATGTCCTTATTGTAAGGAAAGCGGGGAAAGTGTGTGGTGTTTGAGCCCAGTGATTAAGCCTGGGCCTGCACAACCCAAGCCTCCTTTATAGTGATTTGCTTGTTCAGCTCATTCTTCTACTTTTAGGGTCCGAAAGAAGGAAGTACCTCATAAAACTGGTCATCAACAATGAGTCATCCCTTGGTTTAAATCTCCTGATCGCAACAGTGCCAGTGTGACTGCAGGTACTTCAGAGACAGGAAAGGCAGCTCTGCCAATTAAAAGTGCTGATAGTTTAGAAAAATTAGGTGAAATTCTGGAGTCCATGAGCTGTGTGCTAAAAGATCACAACTTCCAGCTATACTTTCCTGTACCCGGAAGAAAGCAGCTGTCGTATTTCTTAAGAAATTTTTTTTGCAATCCACTTATGAAATTCCTTGGGGGGAAGTGAAGATCCCTAAGAAAGGCCATTGGTGGGGAATTTAGCCTTATGACTGAAAAGACCCATCATCCCCTCCAGCTGCTCTGCACAAAAGAGAAACTATTGTAAGAATTTAAAGATACATTCTTCTCACCGGGGCTTGATTTGATGAGATTTAGTGAACACACCAGAAAGAACCAAAAAGCAAGCAAATCGAAAGTTAAAACCTCTTCAAAGTTATTTGATACTAAACACCCAATGTCAAATTGTATAAGACATTTTAAAAAATCCTTGAGTGTTTTGCGCACTCTCAAACATTCAACACCTAGGAACGGCTTCAGATCGGTTTCACATGATTTCTACGTACACTGGAAGGGGAAAACAAATCCTCAAATGGAAAGAGAGAACGTTACAGGAAGAGGAGTATAATCGGACCTTAGGTTTCGCATTCTTTCATACCAATCATTTCTTTTTTATGAGCTGTAGCTAATTTGTCCTGTTTCGGAACACCCTCTTACCAACTTAACAGGGTGGTGTTACTGCTCTTCAGGATGCAAACTGTTGAACTGACAACTGATGGAGTCACCATGTGATGTTAAACTAAGATTTCTTCGGCGCAGGGCAAATTTAATGTGGAAAGGATTATTATCAAATCTTAAGGAAAAGGCAAGGCTGTGTAAAGACTTCTGTCCTGAACTGACTTGTGTTTTTGCTCCTTGAATAAAATTTTAAAATTTAATTAGAACAGTGATTTTCAAATTGCTATGAACTGCAAAAGCTTTACGCGGTGCTTTTGTTTGCATAGAACTACTAGTGGGATGGAAGAAACCTAAATCACTCATGTCTGAAATGTTCTCAGTTTTGTTGAGGGAGTCATGCTAGATGTTGTCAAAGTCTAGTGGTTTATAAATCACTAGAGAACTAAATCACTAATGGTTATTAGAGAACCATTTATATATTTATTGAATGACAACCTGCATCCCTAGGAATGAACAGATATTACTAGATATTTAAAGATAATTAAGCCAAAGAATCCAGTCATCCATACTCTAGTCAAAAGGCTACCAAAAGTCACCATAATTTTACAGAAATAGAGAAGCAAAAAGAACAAACGAGAAATCATCCCATTGTTTATCATGACCTTTACAATAATAAACAGTCAGGTCCTCAGTACTTCCTCAAATAGCAGAAAGGTAGAAGAATAAAGAGAAAATAAGTAATTACAACCATAATGGTTTTCTCTCGAAGAGTACTGAGTGATTTTCTTCTATTAGGCAATCCCATGACTTATTTTATCAAAATATTAATAATAAGAGATCTTGGTCTCTTAAGCTTTAATTCCCATATTGGTCTTGGATTTCTACATTCTCCATAGGAGTGTCTAGGTCACTTCCATCCATATGCTCTTGATCCCTAAGGAGCTGACGTGAGATGTAATCAACTACCAGAAGTGAATCCCAGGAAGACTGCCCCGTAGCCTAACTCCATGGGAATCTGCTTAGTCTAGAAGAAGAGATAATCCAGCTCTCCAAAGCATCCCTTCAAATAGGTTACTCAAATATTAGTGAATTTCTCTGTATGCAAGTAAATCAATTTTGATCAAGTCAGTTAGGAAATAAGTCTGACCCTTATGAAGGAGAGGAAATGGAGCTCCTCAGCCTCAGAATAGAAGGACTCTTTTTACCATGAGCTTACAGGGCTGGAACAAAGTCATCATAAATTCCATTACGTATAACATTTTTGTATCCACATATATTTAATGGTACTATAACCTCTCTCTCTTTTTTTTTGAGACAGAGTTTTGCTCTTGTTGCCGAGGCTAGAATGCAATGGTGCAATCTCAGCTCACCACAACCTCTGCCTCCTGGGTTCAAGCGATTCTCCTGCCTCAGCCTCCCAAGTAGCTCGGATTACAGGCATGTGCCACCACACCCAGCCAATTTTTTAGTAGAGACGGGGTTTCTCCATGTTGGTCAGGCTGGTCTCGAACTCCCAACCTCAGGTGATTCACCTGCCTCGGCCTCCCAAAGTGTTGGGATTACAGACATGAGCCACGGTGCCAGGCCATAACCTCTCTTTTTTAAGCAAAGTAAGATCAATAGTGAAACCTAAGCAAGGGACAGTTCCAGAAGGTAAACAAAAGATTTGTACTATCAGATGAGACTCTGAAGGAACAATTTTTGAGACACGAGGAACAAGAAAATATCAAGGAACGATAAACATTTTGTAAAACCCAGGCAAGGTTAACCTCAAATTTGGCTCTGATTCCATGGCAAATAAGCCTGTACACATGACCCTTGAGTCACACCTGATTCGAGAATAAAAGAGGGTACCATCTCGACAAAAAGTAACACTAAGGAAGTTGTTTCTAAGAAGCACTAGGGGAAAGACTCTACAATTACCAGTTTTTATAAACAGCATCATTTATATCCCTTGTGGGATTGTTACGGGCCTTCTAAAAATACGTCTATGCAAATTACATTTCCCAAAGCATTATACCACATAATAAAATGCTATTATTTGAGGAAAAAAGGGGAAGTGATCCAATAGTAAACAGATAATGCAGCATACCAAGTATTATATTTTTTTAAAAGTTTACTATAAATAAAACTATCATTTTTCTTTTAAAAGCAAATAATGTTAAAACATGCCCCCAAATTATATTTTCTACAATTGGGACTTGAAATGGCCATCTTGTTACTACTGGGACATTAAAATGGACCCTAGATTTTTATTTTCAAAGTTAGCTGCCTTATCCCAGTTGACCACTACTGAGGCGTAGAAGGATGCTGCCTCCCTGTCTACGCCAAGGGCACTCTTTCCTTCCCATTTAGCTGTGACTCTTGGAGCAGTCTTCCCAGGCGGCTTCCACAAGGGTGTGCACCCTCCACTGGCCACCACTCAGAGGCCCTCGAATGGCAAGCCTCTGCACTCTCCTGCCAGCCTGTGAGTGAATACCGTTAGAGGGGTTGAACAGGGTGCCTGATTTCAGAAATTCTGAGATTTTGGAACTTGCAGCGCTCGTTCACATCCTCTTGTAGACAGAAACCTCACAAGGACCAAGAGGACACTCTGCTGTAAGCAAACATTACAAAGTAGGTAAAGAATGCAGACGAGCGTAGGCCACTGAAAACTGTGCACCAACAATTTGAAACTACCTCTGGCTTAAATAGTTAGAGGTTCATACCATATTATAATCACAGCTTGCTAGCCTCCGACTTCCTATACCTAAAACAAACGGAGCAAAAAAGCGGTCCTGGCTAGTCATGTGTGGAGGGGCAAAAAAGATGTCTGAGCCTGTTGGGCACGCCAGCCAGAAGAGTGATGGCATGTCAGCAGCAGACCTTTCCCAAGTGTTCTACAAGACCTGGCCTTCTGTCCCTGCCTCATGCCAGGCCGCTTTCCCCTTTTGCTCTGTGTACTCCTGGCCCAATGACCTGGCTCCAATGTACTGAGCTCCTCCTTGCCTCATTGCCTTCAAATAAACCATTTCCTCTTCCTGGAATGCTCTTCCCACCTCCCTTCCTGGGTATGCACCCTTCTCACTTCAGCGTAAAAGTCAATTTTCTAGTGATGACGTCTCTGAGTAGATCCCATCCCTCTCCCCCAGGCACAAAACAGGTTAGAAGCTTTACTAGTTCACAAATGTAATGAACCATTATTTTTGAAATGTAAGTCTTCCCTCGTAAGCTCCATGTAGGCAGGGCAGTAAGTTTCTATCTTCTTCTGGTGTATTCCTAGAACCTAGGTCAGTGCCTGGCACTCAACAAACATTTGTTAAAAGAAAAATAAATATTATAATTAATATATCTTTAACCCTTCAACACATTTCAAGATAGTTATTATGGGTCATATTCTACAATTTACTCAAATTTGCACAGCTAGTAGGAGACGGGAGGACACAGACTTAAAGGACTTCCTGACTCTGAAGCCAAAGCTCCAACATCAAATTAGTTCATCAAATTAGCGCATGCCCCCAAGGGGCAAACAAACAGCTCTACCTCTTCAACAGAATTTCATGATGAGAAGAATTAAGATGAAAACCATTGACATTCTCTCTCAACACAAAATTGATTTATTTATACTGATTTCCTGCTGATGGGAAAAAAAGTAGCTCACAATTACTTATGCATGTGGACTGAGTGGTTTAAGTGCCTTCTTGAGCGTAAATAAAAGAGATGTGAAGTATAAAGACACTTACCATAATTCCAGTAAGTAAGCAGACTCCTTTTCCACAGTATGTGTTAGGTACCATGTCACCATAACCAATGGAGAGAAAAGTTATTGATATCAACCACATCGCTCCAAGGAAGTTGCTAGTAACATCCTGTTGATCATGGTACCTGAAAAACAGCAAACAAAGCCAGTCCTTTATAATGAATCTCCCATATGATAGTTAAGAGTGGTTTGGTTCAATTCAATGAATTTACTGTATCTTCTATAACATGCTATATTTAGAAGTTTTCAAAGCTTGTGAATATAAATAAAATTGAGGTTCCATCTAAGCAATCCACGACATCAGAAACTGCCTCAACTTTATAAATCATCTGAAAGAGACTGGAAAATATGAAACAGATTTCCTCACTGGTGTAAGATGATACAGGCACATTTATCTTGCAGACTCCTCCGGGCTCTGCCCATGTCTCCTCACTCCTTGCTCAGCTGATGTGCCAGACTTAGGAGACAATATGCAGCTGCCCAATCTCACTCCACTTCTTTGTAAGCAAAATGAATCATGCTGTTCCCTTTGCTTGGACTGTCCTTTGCTACCTTGATTTCCTGAACATGGGCTAACTGCTCCTCATCTTTCAAAGTAAGTTCAAGTGGAAGCCTTTTCTGTCTTCTCTTCCCCTCAGTGCCTCCCCTGTGCTCCCTGAGTATCGTGCACAGCCCTGGATCATGGACCATATTATAATAGGTCAATCTACCTGGATGTCCTTCATCCTTGAACATAGGAACTGTACTTCTGATCACAGCGTTCCTGCCCATAACCAGAGCTTAATAGAAGTTGTCTTACCAGTTACACACAAAGAACTTATAGTGGAAAAGAGGGAGAGGGATACAAAGTATCCTAATCATTCTTTGAGGTGTCAAATTTTACTGGTAAGGAAGAAAGCTTTTATATCAGAAACAGGTATCCTATCACATTTTGGCTGAATTAACAGTACTAAACAGTAACCCTCTGTGCCCATGATCTGGATACTGGTTTCACACAGCAGCATGTATGCATACGACAGCAAGGCCATGAGAGTTGTCACCCTAGAAGAATTTGCTCTGGATGCACATTCTGTGTGGTCATGGGGCAGAGAGGCCCTGCTCTGATTTCTATGACAGTCAGGCCCCAGACTCTGGTCACTAGAGGACTTCCTTGCTTTTCAACCACCACTGGAAAAGACCACCACTCCTTCCCATCTCTCAGATAACACTCGGAGGGCTTTCCTTTCCTCATTTCTTGTTCTGCAAAATATACTGGTAATTGTGCTGTACTCATCATCTCCTGTTTCACTCACTCAGTCCTGCCTTTCAACTCAATTCTCCATCTGTGTCTGTGCTGCCAGGGCTGTGGTGGCACGGAGGCTGCTCCTAGCCAGAGCCCCAGGATTACCAGCCCCAGGATTAACCCTATATGCAACCTATACTGGGCCATGGCATTCTCTATGCTTTTTTCTTTTCTGTCTTTTTTTTTCTTTCCTGTCCCTCATCCCATGCCAAGCTTCCTGCTTCAAAAATTAAAAAATGCAGATTTATCTTATAGGGTATAAGCTTTTCTCCACAATATCAGTAGATCTTACACTCTATCTTTGGACATACAAGAGACCTATTCTTATCACATCTGTCTCTCTGCCTTCTTCCAAAGAAGAGAGAAGCTCAGAAATTCTGTTTCCTGCTACTATGGACTAAGGAAAGAGGCTCTGGGCTAGAGTGAGTGGAACCCCAGAGAAAGGGCAATCACTGATCTCCTGGAATCAAAAGGAAGGGCATGTGAACAGGCAGCCAGCCTGGTAAGGAGCATCCTGCAAGTTTCTGGTGGCAGAGGTGCAGAAATCACCACTGTTTCTCACCCCCCAACAGCCTCCATGACCTAGCTGTAGAGTCCCCTCTCCCCAGAAGGTCTTGGTGTAGAGACTGTCATTGTCAAAAGGAAAGTAAAATGTATTCCTAGCATTCCAGGAAGACGGCTGAGTGCATTTCCCCTGAGAATCTTTGTTATCTTTATTATATACCTAGGAAGATGCTATGTGATCAGTGCTACGCTCAGCCACAAGATGAGCTAAGCGGGATTCTATGGACCGTTCTGGAAGCCTGCTATGCATATGTAACAGAGCTTCAACGGGAGGATGGGGTTTGCCTTTCAAAATAAAACTCTAGAAATCAGCTCTGGTTTATAACCTATTAATAATATTGGGGCCCTCTAGTAAGTATTCCTCACCAAGCAATTTCCTAAAACAGGAAATATATTACCCTGTCATAAGTATGGGCTGTAAAGAGAGTAAAAGCAAAATAGTTCACTTCCTATTCAATTTTTAATTGTGAGATAAAGCTTCTTCTTAGCATGATTCATACACAGATGTGACACACTTAAGAGTTAATGGCTCTGGTTCCCTGATGCATATGTATGTGCATACCATACTTACTGAGTGTTCACTATGTGATCAGAGCTTAAATTGCATTTTCTCATTTGACATATGTTTTAATGCATGGACAATCTTTGGCGAAACAGTTATATTCTTGACCTTCTCTGTATCAGCAAAGTGTCCTCAGATACTTAGTTTCTAGACACTTAGAAAATGTGCCTGGGTCCTCAAGTTATTTTTTCACTGCTACAGTGAGGGACCAGAACACTGTTATTAATATCTAGCTAGGCTGGCCAGGCACGGTGGCTCATGCCTGGAATCACACCACTTTGGGAGGCCAAGGTGGGTGGACCTCCTGAGGTCAGGAGTTCAGGACCAGCTTGGCAACATAGTTAAACCCCATCTCTAATAAGAATACAAAAATTAGCCAGGTGTGGTAGTGTGCGCCTGTAGTCCCAGCTACTTGGGAGGCTGAGGTAGGGGAATCACTTGAACCTGGGAGGCAGAGGTTACAGTGAGCCAAGATTGCACTGCTACTGCACTCTAGCCTGGGTGACAGAGCGAGACTCCTTGTCAGAAAACAAAAACAAACAAAAACCCACCTAGGCATGTGGTTTTCATAGAGCAGCCAACTATGAAGAGAAGTAAGAGATTTCATATGACAAACAAAGCTTTCTAGGGGGTACCTTCATGGCCATTGCTGCAGGGAAATTTCAACTTTGGCATGGGTGTGAAAGTCTAATTTCTTCCTCCTGCAGCACTTTTTATTAAAAATGTTTTTCAGAGTTGGGGGCAATAAATGACTAAAAACTACAATGAAAAGCATCCACTGGAACATTTAGGCAAGTTAACTCTTTAGACACCTTTAATAAATGCTCAAATCTTAGATATACAAATTTCTTCCATCCTTATTGGCCAAATACTCTCAAGAACTATATCATTAAATCACTCAGTGAATATTTACTATATGCTGTGTGCATTACACTGTATCGGAGACTGTCATCCTGCACTGAAGGGCTTTACATAGAAACAAGCATCTTTCTAGGAGTTGGCATTTTAGGGTTTGGGATTCAATGATAAGTTATACTTTTTGCTTACAAAATAATAAACCTGCCCTAAAAAATAGCTCAGAATAGAAAAATAACATCTCATGCTAATGTTTATGTTACATTCAGACATACATGATTGTGAATATTCAAGATGAGGTACTCAGGAACCAAATTAGATACTATAAGAATAATCTCCTATTTTGTTTTTCAGCAACTCAGAAACAAATATTAGACTTTTCACAGGATGATATTATAATTTAGAACATTCCCAGGTTTTTAATCTATGACATTCCCAGGTTTTTAATCATTCACATTGTGAATGATTAATATATATAATGTTTAAAAATATTCAAAACATTTTTTACAGAAGTTCACTTCACACACTTAGACAATTCCAAACTTATTCTCTACAAGGAGAACTATTCTGAGAAAGGCATGAAGGAATGACTTGTACAAATTTCAAGTTTTGATCAACATGAATGCTGATTTAATAAAAACACATTCAATACGATTAAAATTAGTGCAAGGAATGCCCGATAATCCCAAGCTTTTAAAATGAGGACTTTGGAGTTTTGGCATGAACTGCATGCTTCAGAGACAAAGATTGTAAGATCAGCTTTAATGTTTTAAAAGAAGCAAAATGTTCCTTTTCTTAGTTTCTATTCCAATTCATTTCTTCGTTCATTGCTGACTGAGGGTCTCACACTCTGTCTTAGATTGCAAATATGACAGCTTTCTATAACGTTTGTGAGAGTTCACAGGAGTTATCTTTCCCAAGGAATCAGTGCCTTCTTCCCCAGGAGAGCGGCGGCCTCTGGCCTGCGCTCCTGCCTAGCCTCAGCACCCACACACTAATGGCCGGCAGTTATGCTATTCTCCTTTACAGCTCTCTTTCTCTGCAGGTGTGTTTCCTTCTGCTGGGAAACACGTTCCCCCTTCTCTCTAACCCTCGTTTGTACTCTGAGGATCTGTTTGTGGGTCCCCTTCTCCAGACTCCCTGTAGCTTTTGGTCAGCATGATACTCCAAGCCTGGTTCCCTCACTGTATCCCAGGAACATCTTGTAGATATCTCTAGCACCATTTGATAAATGTTACTTTGGGTCATAAGACAGGTAATGTGGAATTTGCTCATCTAACATGCCCTTAGAATAGAAATTATGAAGAATTTGAAGACAAAGACTATGCCTTATTCATTGTGGTATAGTCACAGATGCTTACAAAAATATAGCAGGGAATTAATATTTGAAGCAATTAGTATGACAAAAGGAAACATGTCCTCAACTTGACTTGCCCTAGGCCACATGCTAGATTTTTAGGATCATATACATAGACATTCAAAAAGTCGATAAAAATAATTCTTGCTCATCAGTGAACATAAAATGGATTTGTCATGTTACGTTCCAAGATCTGTGTGCAACTTATAAGGTATTTTTATACCTGTAAAAATAATTCAGTCATGGAGGTTAACAGCTAACAAACTGTGTTCATTACTCCTTTTCTATTAAACTTACCAGTAATACTAAAAATGGCAAAAGTATCTCATCTCAAATGTCAGCTCTGGTCTCAAATGTCAACCTTAGTGAGAAGTATTATGGAGATGTAAATGTAAGTGATCAATCCACCATCAGCTCTCTTTCTGGAATCCACCTCTCTCCTGAAATACCACTAAAGTGACAGCAATGCATTTTTTTTTAAAGGTGTAAACCAACAAGAACAAAGGGAAATGAAAGGAGACATCAGAGAAGAAGAAACACATTCTTATGTGAATTAGTGTGTATTTTGTTTTCAGCCAAGACGGAACAACAGAGAACAAGATTTATACTCTCTCCTGAAACAACTAAAAAAGCAGACAAATATTTGGTACAACGGTTGTCAAGACATTGGTTATCTAGCAACAAAGGACAGTGATTCTTGAGATGGAAAACAACTAAACTGAAAAATACAATTGCCCCCACTAAATGACTAGAGAGAATCTCCCAGGTGCAGCTCAGGGAAGGAAACCTGGCACTGCCTGGAGCTCTCCCTCTGTTGAAGGACAGAGCTGGAAATCCAGGGAGGTCAAGAATTCAAAAGGGCAAAAATCAAGAAGGAGAGACCTGTACAGAGGCACATGCAGAGAACTTCAAAGGGTTCTGCTTGGTTATTCAGCTGAAAACTCATCTATGTGAAGGGATGCAGTCTCGCTTCAAGATAGACTGCGGTAAAAGACACACTATCAGGTGAAGAAAGATTGTGCTAACATAGGTCTAGTATGCCTAAGTGTGTAAGTGCAGTCATACCTGGGGGCATATTGCAGGTTCAGATGCAGATCACTGCAATCATGCAAATATTTCAATAAAGCACGTCACACAAATTTGTTTCCCAGTTTCTAAAAATGTTATGTCTATACTGGTCCATACTGTAGTTCTGTTGAGTGTGTTATAGCATGATGTTTTAAAAAACAATGTATATACCTTAATTGAAGAGTACTGTATTGCTCAAAAATTCTAAGGATTGAAGTCTTCAGTGAGTCATAATCTTTGTGCTGGTGGAGGGTCTTGCCTCAACATTGACGGCTGCTGACTGATCAGGGTGGTGCTTGCTGAAGGTTGAGATGGCTGTGGCAATTTCTTTTTTTTTTTTTTTTTTGAGACGGAGTCTCGCTCTGCCGCCCAGGCTGGAGTGCAGTGGCCGGATCTCAGCTCACTGCAAGCTCCGCCTCCCGGGTTTCTGCCATTCTCCTGCCTCAGCCTCCCAAGTAGCTGGGACTACAGGCGCCCGCCACGTCGCCCGGCTAGTTTTTTGTATTTTTTAGTAGAGACGGGGTTTCACCGTGTTAGCCAGGATGGGGCTGTGGCAATTTCTTAAAATAACACAGCAATGAACTCTGCCACATCGATGGACTCTTTCTTTCAGGAAAGATTTATCTATAGCATATGATGCTATCAAATAGCATTTTACCGACAGTAGAACTTCCTTCAAAATTGGAATCAATCCTCCCAAACCCTGACACAGCTTTATCAACTAAGTCTATGTTATTTTCTAAAGCCTTGTTGTCATTTCAACAATGTTCACAGCATATTCTCCAGTAGTAGATTCCATTTCAAGAAACAGTTTATTTGCTGATCCATAAGAAGCAAAGCAAACTCCCCATACATTCAAGTTTGATCATGAGATTGCAGCAATTCAATCACTTCTTCAGGCTCTACTTCTATTAATATTTCTAGTTCTCTTGCTATTTCCATTATATCTGCAGTTACTTCTTCTGTTGAAATGTGACTCCTTTCAAGTTATCCATGAGGTTTAGAATCAACTTCTTCCAAACCCCTGTTAATGTTATTATTTTGACCTCCTTCCCTGAATCACAGATGTTCTTAATGGCATGTAGAATAAGTGAATCCTTTCCAGAAGGTTTTCAATTTACTTTGCCTAGCTCCATTAGCTATAGCCTTACAAAATGTATTTTTGAAATATGACTTGAAAGTCATAATTACTCTTTGATCTGTGCACTGCAGAATAGATGTTGTGTTAGCAGGCATGAAAACAGCACTAATCTTGTACATCTCCATCAGAGTCCTTGGGTGACCAGGTGCATTGTCAGTGATCAGTAATAATTTGAGAGAAGTCTTTTTTTTTTTTTTTTTTTGAGCAACAGGTCTCAAAAGTGGCTTAAAATATTCAGTAAATGATGTGCTGTCATCCAGGCTTTGTTGTTCCATTTACAGGGCACAGGCAAAGTAGATTTAGTATAATTCTTAAGGGCCCTAGGATTTTCAGCATGGTAAATAAGCAGTGGCTTCAACTTAAGAGTCACGAGTAGCATTAGTACCTAACAAGACAGTTCATGTGTCCTTTGAAGCCAGGCATTAACTTCTCCACTCTAGCTATGGAATTCCTAGATGACATATTTTTCCAATAGAAGCCTGTTTCATCTACACTGAAAATCTATTATTTATTGTAGCCACCTTCAACAATGATCTTAGCTAGATCTTCTGGACACCTTGCTGTCACATCAGCACTTCCTGTTTCACCTCGCTGACACCACATCAGCACTTCCTGTTTCACCTTGCTGACACCACATCAGCACTTCCTGTTTCACCTTGCTGACGCATCAGCACTTCCTGTTTCACCTTGCTGTCACCACATCAACACTTCCTGTTTCACCTTGCTGACACAGCACTTCCTGTTTCACCTTGCTGTCACATCAGCACTTCCTGTTTCACCTTGCTGACACCACATCAGCACTTCCTGTTTCACCTTGCTGTCACATCAGCACTTCCTGTTTCACCCTGCTGACACATCAGCACTTCCTGTTTCACCTTGCTGACACCACATCAGCACTTCCTGTTTCACCCTGCTGACACCACATCAGCACTTCCTGTTTCACCTTGCTGACACCACATCAGCACTTCCTGTTTCACCTTGCTGTCACATCAGCACTTCCTGTTTCACCTTGCTGACACCACATCAGCACTTCCTGTTTCACCTTGCTTTTATGATATAAAGATAGTTTCTTTCCTTAAACCTAATGAACCAACCTCTGCTAGCTTCAAGCTTTTCTTCTGCAGCTTCTTCACCTCTCTCAGCCTTCAAAGAATTGAAGAGAGTTAGGACCTTGTCTGGATTAGGCTTTGATTTGAGGAAATGTTGCAGCTGGTTTGATCTTCTATCCAGACTACTCAAACTTTCTCCATAACCGCATTAAAGCTGTTTCGTTTGCTATTGTTCATGTGTTCACTGGAGTAGCACTTTTATTTTCCTTTGCATTCACAACCTGGATAAATGTTTGGTGTAAGAAGCCTAGTGTTCAGCTTATCCCAGCTTTTGAAATGCCTTCCTCATTAAGCTGAATTATGTCTGGCTTTTGATTGAAAGTGAGAGAGATGCAATCCTTCCTGTCATGTGAACACTTGGACGCCATTGTAGGTCTAGTTGACCTCATTTCAGTATCATTGTGTTTCAGGGAATAGGAAAGCCAGAGAAAGGTGAGAGAGATGGGGGAACAGCTAGTTGGTGAAGCAGTCAACACACACAACATTTATCAATTAGGTTTGTCTTCTCTTATGGGCTTGGTTCATGGAACCCCAAGATAATTACAATTGTAATATCAAAGATCCCTGATCATAAATCACCATAAGAGGTATAATAATAATGAAACAGTTTGAAAAACTATGAGAATTACCAAAATGTGACAGACACCAAGTGAGCAGGTGCTACAGAAAAAATGATGCCAATCGACTCGCTCGATGCAGCATTGACACTGTCCTTCAGTTTGTAAAAAATGCAGTATCTGTGAAACACAATAAAGTGAAGCACAATAAAATGAGGTAAGACTGTGTGCTATAAACCCCAAAGGAACCACTGAAATAACACACTGAAAAAGAATAGCTGAAAACTCAATAAAGGATAGAAAATTAAATATTAAAAAAATCCCAAGAGAGCCAGAAATAAAGGGGAGAAAAAGGACAGAGATGGAGAAAATAGGAAACAAATAGCAAGAGGTGAGATTTACATAAGCCTATCTGTAACTACATTAAATATAAATGGTCTGTGTACCCCCAATTCGAAGGCACAGATTGTCACAGAACCCATGGAAGTGTCACAACTTGGAGAAACCAAGTATCACAAAATGCGTGGATAAAGTCCGAAGCTAAAAAGAGGGGAACTGATTAAACCTAAGTATAGAGAATGATGAACACTCATGTGCCTGCCCTGCCTGGTACCAACAGACACCACACAGGAGATAGGTTCATTCTCTGGGGATAGACTGGATACTCAGAGACTCAGGGCCTAGCCAGGGGCAGAAGAAGTGTTTGGGGCCTTGAGTTCAAGTTTCTAAGCTGAACAGTAGCATTTCTAGTCTCTCTCCTTCACTTCCCATACCTGGCCCTAATATTAGGATGTGATACTACAGAGAAAGAATATTTTTCCCTGGAGAAACAGGACTTCTCAGAAAAGACATTAATGTGTTAATATCAAGAATCCCTTAATGAAAAACGTAGCTATCACCTCACAGTGATTGTCATCAAACAGCCCTCACCGAGCTTCCAACTGGCTTCCAACTGCCACTCTTAATACAAAAGAATGGCAAATGATTAGCACACACTTGAATCTGATTTCTATAGAAAAGATACAAAAAGGAGGGAGGAAGAAAGAAAAACAGAAAGGGAAGGAAGGAAACAGAACAAACCTGAGATGATGTAGAGTGATGAGGGGACAGGATTCCTGAACTATGTAAATTATACTACAAAAAAGCTAAACAGAAACCTTACTATGCAGCCATAAAAAAGAATGAGTTCATGTCCTTCGCAGCAACATGGATGAAGCTGGAAACCATCGTTCTCAGCAAACTAAGACAGGAACAGAAAACCAAACACTGCATGTTCTCACTCGTAAGTGGGAGTTGAACAATGAGAAGACATGGACATGGGTTGGGGGCTGGTGAGAAAGGAGGGGGAGAGCATTAGGACAAATACCTAATGCATGTGGGGCTTAAAACCTAGATGATGGGTTGATAGGTGCAGCAAACCACCATGGCACATGTATACCTACGTAACAAACCTACACGTTCAGCACATGTATCACAGGAACTGAAAGTTAAAAAAAAAAATTGCGTTGATAGGAAAAGGAAAAGCGGAACACAACTATACAACTCCAAGTTATAATGAAAAAGTAACCATCATACAGTTAGATGTAAGTTGACAGAAATTTCCCAGAAAGTAGAACAAAAAGACAAAAAGAGAAGGAAAGAGGAGAACAAAAAGGATACATTTTTAGAGAATTAAAATAGAGGTTCCAACAACTATCTTTCCAGAAGGATAATATGGAAAGTGGAAGAAAAGAAATAAAAATGTTCTTCTGTTTCTTTGACAGGAAAACTGGAAGGCACGCGTCTATCTCTAAAGGGAAGATTCTACTGAGAATATGTATATGAAATAAGAAATGACCTAAGTCAAAGCAGATCACTGTAAATTTTAAAATACCAGGAATAAAGAGAAGATCTTAAAAAGTTTCTAAGAGGAGAAAAATTGACTGAGCTAAACATTCAAATGCTTGCCTCTAACCTTATTTGTTTCAAGTAGTGTGTATGTGTGTTGGGAGGAAAAGAGATAGGCAATGCATCTCTCCTTGTTTTGTAGAGGGGAGTGATGAAAAATCTGGGAGTAGGAACTGAGCAGGCATAGATCAGGCCTTCTCTGTCTTTGGCTTGCCTGCAAAGCAGGTGTATGGGGTTTTCCACGTGGAAGCTCACCGGGGACACAGGGTGACTCCCTCAGTGTGAGGGTACGCCTACGACTTTTTTCAAAGTCAGTGGTAAGTCAGCAGAACATTAGAAAGCCCACGCTGCTGTAGGGCAAGCGGTGGTGTCCAAATCTGTTTAATTTCAGTAACAAAGCTGATATTTCCATGTCCACCGGCTGCAGGCTCAGAGAAGTGAAAGGAGTATGATAAACGGTCTCCTTCCAAATTGCAACTACGTGCATGTGGTTTTGATTTAAAGTAAGGGCAAATAAAACAAGTGCTTCAATTAATTAGAACATATAAGCATAAAAAGGAATTCAAAGAAGGCACATATCTAAGTTCAAAAGGAAAAGAGCTGAGTGCCAATGGCTCAGAAAGAAGAGTTAACATGTATCTCTTACTTGTTGCTGGTATTCATGCATAGCTATTCACTGTAGCTGCATATTCACCTGTGGCTGCATATTGAAGTCACCTGGGAAGGGTTAAAAGGAATCCTGTGCAAAGCCCCATCCATAAACAATGAAGCCGAGGTCACCGGGGGTGAAGCCATGGCACAGGGATTTTTTAAAAGCTCCCCAGATGATTTTAATGTGCTATCTAGTCTGAGAACCATCAATTAGCTTTATTTCAGGAGGAGTTTCTCATTCAGTAACATAGTGAACATCTATCTACACATAAAGAAACTTTTGGAGGTACTGAGAATATGCAGATGAGTAAAAATAGTAAGTGTTCATGAGAAGCTTAAAATTTAGTAAGGGAGAAAACTGGTTGCAAGGAGTAAGGTAATATGCAAGCTGTAACAAATGTGAACACCAGATGTAAAGACCTATCAAGAAAAAATATATGTCACAGATTGAAAATGATGACATGAGTGTCTAATAATGTTCCAACACTGACACCTAAAATTACAGTTCTAAATTCAAATAAAATGTAAAATCCAGTAAGTCCAAACACTTTAATAAAAACCTCCCTAAGTGAGGGTGCTCTGAAGTATAAATGCTGTGGTTTTATGTATGATGCTAGTCTCTCTGGAACTAATTTATAGAACATATGAGAATGTAAACTGCCCCCAATCTATCTGACATTCTCATAGTCCTCTCCTTGCACGCCTATGCTTTCCCTATAACTGAGTTATGAAAACTTAAACATGGGTTTAGGATCTTGAGGATTTCAATATAGACTTCCTTTAATATCAGTAAGTAAACAGAAGCAGCAGCGGCAACAGGCAGTATAATGCTGCTACATCTAAAGCCTGGCTTTAATTTAGGCAGGATTCCATTTTTTTTTTTTTTTTTTTTTTTTTTTTTTGAGACAGAGTCTTGCTCTGTGGCCCAGTCTGGAGTGCAGTGGTGCGGTCTCGGCTCACTCCAAGCTCCACCACCCGGGTTCACGCCATTCTCCTGCCTCAGCCTCCCAAGTAGCTGAGACTACAGGTCACCACGCCCGGCTATTTTTTTGTATTTTTTAGTAGAGACGGGGTTTCACTGTGTTAGCTGGGATGGTCTCAATCTCCTGACCTCATGATCCGCCTGCCTCAGCCTCCCAAAAGTGCTGGGATTACAGGCTTGAGCCACCGCACCTGGCCTTGAAGTTTTATAAATTATGTAATTCTTCATTGACTCTAAAATGCCAAAGAGAGTATTTTTACCTTGATTTTATTTTGCTCCTTTAACTTTGCACTTCTGGAATGTTTTCCTCTCTTCTTTTCATTGAGAAAAAGGTAAAAACTGACCACTTTTCTCTCTCACTGTGTGTGTGTGCGCGCGTATGTTTGGAGGGGCGTGGTTCTGTAAAAGGTCCGGTTTCTTTTCATGCATTAACCTTGGCTAATGAGCATTTCATTCACACTTGGGATATAGACAACTTACTTTTTTGTCTCCAGACCATCAGTGGCTATGTTCTAAGAGCATAAGCTTACTTTAAAATAAAGTTCAAAGTCCCAGTGAAAAAGAAGGGAATAATGGAACATATACAAATTTTCAAACTTGAAGAATTACATTTATCATGTTTCCCTGATATGTTCCCTAAGATGACAAAGAGGTTTTGTCTTCTAACTCTATTATTCACTATACATTTACATTTCATATTGGAATAAATGACTTCAGCAATGACTTATCTGTCAATAAAAGTCTCAAATCTCACACCTATCTTTCTCTACTATGTTAAAAACCTGTAAGAACACAGATGGTATCAATAATTTCCCCCAATTTATATATTATTAGAAAATTACATTTGAAAATTAAATGTTGATTACTACTGAGCAAAAATATGTCCTTATTTAAAATGAATTTAGGTCTAAGCTAAGAAAATTATAAACAGTTTTTTGATATATACAATATCCAGTAAGTCAATCTGAAGTCAAGTGGGATACACAACAGTATTTTGTTAAATGCGTAACAGATACACAGCGTCCCTAACCCAAGGCAGCAACAAGAAAAAAAATTCTCCACTAAGTTCCATAATTCCCCTGGGGGTGCTATTACTCCTGCTCTGAACCACTGGCCTAGAGCTTCAGGGCAGCTGGGACTCTAGTAATGGCCATCAGAAAATCTGGAGCTGGCTTCATATCAACACATCTGGGAAGCATTCACTACTAGAAAATCTTGGAATTTGGCAAAAAAGTCTGAAGAGAATTATATTCTCAAGCCCCTGATACTTTCTGGGAAATCAAAAAATATCAAAATCCAGAACAATGTTTTAACCAGGACTAGCATTTCTGACCAAGTTTCTCCTTCCTCCTGTTTCTTTTCTAACTTCCAGACCAGTGGGTATTTAAATCTTGCGGGGCAACCTCTATTCATTCAGCTCCTGCTGCGTGCCAGGCATCCTGTGCACACTGTGAGCTCCTCCAAGAGGAAACTGGAACCCCAGCAGACAGATGGAGCCATGCTCGACCAGGCCCAAAGACTCCCTTACCCAAAAAACCACTTTTTCAAAAACACTTAATCTAATCCATGTCTGATGCGTGCCAGGCTCTGCTGATAGCAGAGAGAGCATGTCGACACTGGCCTGGCGGATTCTATTTTTAGAAGCCCCCACCATGATTTTCCATGATGGGTAGCAGCCAGCTGATGCACAGCACCTCAGAGTCAAAGAACAGCATGGCAGGCAGTCACTAGGTGGCAGTGCCACACCAGTTTATCCCCACAGCTGCTCTGTAGAGTTCAGCCAGATCGGTGCCAGAGAAGGGCTGTGAGGGGATGTTGTGGGAATACCTTGCAGGGAAAGCCCCCATCCTGGGCACCTGGAGATGGTGTTCAACATGGGAAAGAGAAGTCATGGCTGAAGCAAACAAGTCTCAGGCCATTCCTATGCCCAGCAGCCCTGGGGTGTTACCAAGAATTTTAAGGGTTAAGGGCTCTCCTAAGGTAAGAGTGTGTGTGTGTGTGTGTGTGTGTGTGTGTGTGTATGTCTGGATGCTTAGTCTATTCTAAATCCAATCTAAGGTAGCAGATCTGAGGAGGCAGCATCTGTACATTTCACCCCTCAGATTCTCAAGATCAAAGACCAGATCTTATCTCCTAAATCTGTAAGGAAAAAAAAGAAAAATCCCTGTGGATATTTTCAACTAGGCAATGTTGGAAATGAACCTGCATTTGAAGATATAAAAGTCAGGGTCTTGTTCACTTGCTCTGAGATAGAGGCAAGGAGGGACTGAGCTGGGTTCGGAGGTGCTGCCCCACCTCTTGTTCTGTGTGACCCACAGCAGTGCATCCTAACCTCTGAGCCTCACTTTTCTCTAAGAGAAGAACAGACCGTCTACCTCACCAGGTGGCTGTGAGCCCAGAGATAACAAAGCACTATCCAAATCCTCATCAGTGTACAGACTGTGTGCTCCACATTCAGCAAGTTCTCTATTTACGAAAAAGTAGATACAAAGAAAAGTTATCACTTTTGGAAGCGGGCCTTCTTGCACAGAGGTGAGGTGACATACCTGAGGGCCGCTCAGAGCATGTGCAGCTTTGGTTTTGCCCCCTTCTACCCTACACTACGTTTTGCTGCCACTGCCAATGAGCACAATGAGTAGTATCACAAAGAGCGAAAAGAGGACTGCAGAAGGAGACGAGGGAGAGGAAGAGGTTAGTCCAAAGGTCCCTTGGAAAGGCAGAAGCAACATGGGGTGAGGGTACAGCAGGCCACAAAATGAAGGCAGGAAGAAAGTGGGAAGTTCGGCGACAAGAAGTCCAAATGCAAAAATAAAGCTCATGATCGTTCTGTGCCATTTTATTCTTGGGCCCCCTCAGCTGCCTCTCCTCCTACCAACGCTAGCACTTCAATCCCCAGGCTGGCAGGCCGAGGGAGGACGTGCATCTCTGTGTCTAGTATCAGTCACGTATTCCTGAGAATTTTTTGACAGGGCTTCTGTTTAGTGCTCTCAGTCAACTGAGAAAAAAATATGCACCACTGATCCAAATCAGCCGGCTTAAGGTGGCCCGTCTACAGCAGGCAGTGACCACAAATTGATTAGAAATTTTTAATTTTCAAAATACAGCAAATGAAAATTCCTACATAGAACAAACAAGGACAAGAAGTCTTAGCCTCCAGCACTTCATAGTTTCAAGCCATGCTTCTAGGGAAGCAGAACATTCCTGAATGTCATTGCATTATTCCTCAGAGAGAGATAAAAAGCAGGGAGTCAGAAAACTGAGCCACCAAACCCAGCGAACAGAGAGTGTTCTCAGACGAAGAGGATTCCAGAGAGGCTGAGGGGAATGAGCACAGATTTTCTGGGAAGGTCATTTTCAAGGTTTACCAGTTAAATTTTCCCACTTCAATTCTAAAAATTAGTCTTAGAATGCCTCCTAATTGCACCTTGCTTGATTCAGCATGGGCAGCTAAAATACAGACTTCAATGCCAAAATTTCAGGAACTGAGTTAAAACACAGGTCTAGGTTCATGCAGGAGGAGCACAGTGTAGTGAACAAAGCCGTCTCAAACTCAAACCATCACCACTAAGACCCACCAGTCCCCTACTACATAAACACTTCAGAACACCCTTGTAGAGATCTGCAACTGACATAATATGTTGTGTTAAAGCCAGAAAAATATTTTTATACAGGCAGAAAATAAAAGAAAAAATGAAGGGAAGAAAAGAAGAGCTGGGTAACAAGAAAGGAAGAGATGGGGAGCTGAAAGTGAGAAAGTGAATGAAAGAGTGAAAATAACTGCAAATATAGTTTTGTAAACATATAAATGGTTGGAGAAAAATCACTACATAAATCATGAAAACCCCAAAACTTTCAATGCTAGCCAGCCTACTAATTACTTTAAAAGTCAGCCTTGTTTTCCAGCACTATCCACAAATAGATCATGTAGCTTTCACCAGTTCCTATAAAGTTTCCAACTAATCCAGAATAAAAAGGTGAAAACAAAAAGGCAATTCAAAATTCTTTCATTATTCTTAAATATTAATATTCTTGGAATTTAAAGTGATAAAAATGCTTCCTGGTTGAAGGTTTTCACCTGTAGAAGCAAAGAGGAAAATAAAGTGTGCTACATACTCGGCTCATCAAAATACACTTTTGTAAAATGACTAGCGATGACAAATACAGCAGACATTTTCCCAAACAGAATCACAATTTTGGCTCACCAAATTGGTGTGATGAACTTTTTTCCCCCATAGGTAATGCAGGAATCAACAGAATGGAATACTGCAAAGGGACGCTTGGAGAGAGGATAGCCTCTGCACTTTGACTGTTTTGCAGTTAACCAAAGGCCATCAAGGATCAGAATTAAATCAAACAAACCCATAAGCTTGAGCTCAGTTGTGCAATGTGTGTCAGTCATCTCTCTTCAAAACAAGAACAGGGCATCTTCTTAAATTCAACTTCCGTTAAACTATACTTCCCAAACATGAACCTATCAAACCCAGAGACACTTCCTTCTATTAGAATAACAAAATTAGACTGATAGTCAAACTCTTAGCCAAATACATAGCTGGATCTAAAAGCATTCAGTTCTCAGTGCAGTGAACTTAAATGATAAAGGGCTACTAGACAGGTAAAAGCCAAAAGGATCAAAACCAGCTTTCTCCTCCATTCTACCAATCAGGCTAAGAATTACTATGTGCCCAGCTTGGTAACCACAGGGGTACTCTAGAGGATAATACATAAGTATTTGTATGTGTTCTACATAGGCTTTGAGGAAGCTTATAGGAAATATCTGACCTGGAAGCATATTAGAATAGGAAATAGCAGATGCACTGCAGCATTGTTCAAAATAACTTTCTGCAAAAATAATGAAATTATTCAATACCTGTGCTGTGCAACATGTTGTCTATTGAGCACCTGAAGATGAATAGTGTCAAATGAGGAACTACATTTTTACGTCATTTTAATAAATTTAAATTTTTATTGATTGATTGATTGAGAGACAGTCTTGCTCTGTCACCCAGTCTGGAGCGCAGTGGTGTGATCTCGGCTCACTTCAACTTCTACCTCCCAGGTTCAAGCGATTCTCCCACTTCAGCCTCCCAAGTAGATTACAGGCAATTAAAATTAAATTTAAAGGCCAGGTGTGGTAACTCACGCCTATAATCTCAGAAATTTGGGAGGCTGAGGAAGGCGGATCACTTGAGGTCAGGAGTTCGAGACCAGCCTAGCCAACATGGCAAAACCCTGCCTCTACCAAAAAAATTACAAAAATTAATCAGGTGCAGAGTTGCATGCCTGTAATTCCAGCTACTTGGGAGGCTGAGGCAGGAGAATAGCTTGAACCTGGGAGACAGAGGTTGCAGTGAGCTCAGATCACGCCACTGCACTCCAGCCTGGGTGACAAGGCGAGACTCTGTCTCAAAAAATAAAATATAAATTAAATTTAAATAGCCATATGATGTTATTGGCTGCCATGTTGGACAGCAAGGACCAGAGAGCCAAGTTGTGAGACCCACAGAACACATACGTAAATGCTTTGATAACACGGCTATTTCAATTTAGCCGTTAAGATTCACCCCGAACTTCCTCTTTGCCAAAGTAAAATAGGACACAGAAGATATAATACTTGCCCCAACTTCCAAGACTTTATACATACATATTTGACACAATGTTCTATGCTTTTCTGTCATTCGGTTATTTTGTTGTGATGCTTCTTAAGAAATGAATTTAGACTCATTTTTATATATTAGTTTATTCAGACATGTAGTACTCCCCTAGTTCATAGGAAGACTGTACACAAGTACTGGGGCCAGGGGAGGAGACCAGGAACCTCTATCCAATAATTCTGACATCCACAAGAAGTGAAGAATTCTCCTAGTCTTCACAGGCTTGCAAAGCACCCCTGTTCTTTCTATTAAGCCCATGTCGGTCACTTCCCGTGATCCTGCCCATACTGTGGGAAACAGCTGGTGCCCAAGTTGGAATCCACAAAAAGGTTATTGCAGGTTAGATGCTTTTGAGATTCATTGCTTTCCAAATCAAACAACTAGAATAAAAGAGTGTGTCTCTCATTACCCAGTATTGAGATTCTGCTCACCTGGCAAGTACTGAAGAAATAACAGAAGTCTTAATTTACACATTTACAAGATAATTTTATATATTGTTTAGTGATATGTATATTGATAGCAAACTACAGGGAAAAAGTCATGGAATCGGTATAGAGATGATCTTTTTATTACTTTGTGTCTTTTGATGCATGTCAAACATTTTAAAACAGATGCTTCCAATGGTGTGACTATTTGTATAGCTACTTAGCTTACATAGAAATAGTTTTAAAACACAGCGTGAAGAGTAATGCAGCCAACTAAGGCTTTCTTTTGCTCTGTGCAATTTAATTAATGTGTTTGTTTGGTATTTTACTTATAAGTAGCATTTCTGTAGTGTCTCACGGATACAAAGGCAGCTGAACACTTTATTAAAATGTTGACATCTACAATTGAAAAGGGGTCTCATAATAACTGCCACCCAATTTTTTCTTAGTAAATGGAGATAAGGTATGTTGTAGGGCATTTTTGCTTTTATCATATTAAAGATTTATCTGATCCAATTTACATACACATTATCATAAAAGGTGCTTATCCTGAAACCACTTGGGCACAGCTGAAGAAGGCCTGCTGCTCTTCCTAGAAATCCCCCTAATAGTCCCTGAAATAGTTTTTCTCTTTGCTCCCCACATTGCATATATACATACACATGTATAGACACACACATATACACGCAAGCACATACATTATGTTACTACTGTATTCAGAATTGTGACTTCCCATCATGGACAAATCATGAGCCATCTAAACTTTGTGTTCTAAATAAACAACATGCTGGTTAGAAAAATAATACAGGGGGCGGAGCAAGATGGCCGAATAGGAACAGCTGCAGTCTCCAACTCCCAGCGCGAAGGACACAGCAGACAGGTGATTTCTGCATTTTGAACTGAGGTACTGGGGTCATCTCACTAGTGAGTGCCGGACAAGCGGTGCTGGTCAGCTGTTGCGGCCCGACCAGCGAGAGCTGAACCAGGGCGAGGCATCGCCTCACCTGGGAAGCGCAAGGGGGAAGGGAATCCCTTTTCCT
>NW_012119821.1:1620115-1625919 GCF_000951035.1 Colobus angolensis palliatus | reverse complement strand
CTGTGTCCAATCCCCAGACTCATGTGGTGAGACAAAAAAAAAAAAAAAAAAAAAAAAAAAAAAAAATAAAAATAAATTTTAAAAAAAAAAAAAAAAAAAAAAAAAAAAAAAAAAAAAGAAAAATAATACAATGAAGACCCACACTGTAGACTTGATGCAATGTGGGGTGCAAGGAGAAAAACTTTTTCAGAGAGTATTTAGGTGAGGGGAGGTTCTAGGAAGGGCAGCAGGCTTTCTTCAGCTGTGTCCAATCCCCAGACTCATGTGGTGAGACAAGAAGGTGTTTTTGTGAAGCTTCAGGTCAGCGCGGTGCCCAGACACCCGAATGGTGCTCTCTCATCAGTGCCATTTATATAGCACACAGCTGTCCTTGCTCCGTATTTCTTTCATCTGTTAAGATGGTATCTTCAAATACCAAGGTGCCTGAAATCAAATCAGACAAGTTGGAGTCACCTTTACCTATGTCTCGTCCCTCAAATCAAGGAACCCTGATGTTCTGGGGCATCCACTTTAAAACATTCTCAAATTGAGCATTCTTTTTTTTTTTCTTTGGCCTGGCCTCTGCTTGCCACTCCAATCTTAATTTTTGCTTGTCCTGAACTTGCACCCTAAGCTCCAGCTGAAGTAATTTCAATTCACGGGGCATATATTGCTCTTACCCCTCCAGGATTCTCATATGCTGTCTTTTTTTTTTTCTTATATCTTAATCCCCACTTTGGCCTGTATTATTCGTCCTTCACATTCCGAAGTCAGTCATTTCTTCATATTCTAACCCCTACTCCTCCTAAGAAGGGGTTACATATCCCTTGCTGTATGGTCCATGGCACCTGGAATTACCACTACTTGTCCTGAGGACTGGTGTCTGTGTCTTGCTCAAGGCAATATGCCCAGTGCTGGTTAGAACCATGGCTGTTCCATGGTAGATACTCAAAAAAGAGAGTCTTAGTGAATGAGTAAGTGAGAGAATTCCCATTTCCACTGCCTTATCCTAGTGATGAGAAGACAAAGGCTTAGTCCATTGTAACAGGCATCTTAACCAGTCTACCTCTTTCCTTGACTCCAGCCTCTCTCTCTATCATCCTTCTCATTGTTATGTGAGTTATCTTTCTAAAACAAGATGGTTCCCCACTGCTTAGAATGAAAAGTCCAATTGCTTTAGCATACACACCAAGTCATTAATAACTGAGTCGCAACTCACATTTCCTGACGTTTCTTCTTATCACCAGCCACATGCCAAATTCTGCTGCCTTTGTCCCTTGGCTTCTAAATGTCTACCTCACTTCTCCATTTTCAACAACCATCCCGTCTAAAAAGTAATATTCCTACTTCTCTTAGACTCAAGTCTATATGTACATTAAAGCACTTGTGTTAAATTGTAATTTTTGTGTTTTGTTTTTTGTTTGTTTTTGAGACAGAGTCTCATTCTGTTGCTCAGGGTGGAGTGCAGTGGCATGATCTCGGCTCACTGCAACCTCTGCCTCCCAGGCTCAAGTGATTCACCTGCCTCAGCCTCCCAGCTAGCTGGGATTACAGGCATGTGTCACCATGCCTGGCTAATTTTTGTATTTTTAGTAGAGAGGGGGTTTCACCCTGTTGGACAGGCTCGTCTCAAACTCCCAACCTCAAGTGATCTGCCTGCCTCAGCCTCCCAAAGTGCTGGGATTACAGGTGTGAGCCACCGCGCCCGGCCTGAACTAGGATTACAGGTGTGAGCCACCGCGCCCGGCCTGAACTAGGATTACAGGTGTGAGCCACCGCGCCCGGCCTGAACTAGGATTACAGGTGTGAGCCACCGCGCCCGGCCTGAACTATAATTTTATTTTGCTATTTGTCTGTCTTTTCCAGTGCTCACTGAGCATCCCACGGTGGGCTATGTCTGAAATCCCATTTACTAGCTCAATATTTGGCTCCCAGTAGGAGCCCAATAAATGTTTTTTATAATCAATTACAAGAAGCCAAAATTCTATGAGCCTAATCACTAAAGAAACTTCAAATGTGGAAGTTAATTGCTTTAACTAGGAACATAAAAGCAGAATAAATCAAAATTAATACAGCTGTTTTTATCTTGGAGCCAACAGATTATGTTACATAGAATATTTATGCTCATGCTTATTTATAGGTTTATATAGTTTTGTATTGTCATCTGTTGCAATTTGAAGATTGCTCATGTAAGTCTCAACTTGAACAAATTAACAAAATTTAACAAATTCAGAGAAAACCTGGATTTTATATTAATTTTGATTCATTAATTCTAAACCTATTAAATTAGCTTAAAATTATTAACCTCTCTCCCCAAGATAAAAGAACAAGCTCCTCAATAGGTAGGATACTCTGTGTTTTAAGCATTTGCTAATTTGTGATCCTTGTGTTTTTGCTTTTATTTTTTTTTAACTCTTCAGTTGGAATTTTGACTCTAGAAGAAAGATATTCCTTATATAATCCCCATGTAGCAGCACTTAATGATTCTAAAGTTCTTTCCCCATGTGAACAATGAAGACTATATGACAAAATGCTGGAAACTGCCTCCCAGACATACATCCCGAAGCAAAAAACAAATTTTTAAACTGCTGTTACTGTACTGAACAACCCAAGTTATGACCACGCATGTGTAATCACAGATAAAGAGGAACATGCCTCAGTTCCAAAGGTTCTAATGATTACAATACCCACAAGACAAAAGGTAACACAGAACTCTGCATAAATAAGTTGATAAGGCTAGGAGGTAATATATTTGCCTGATTTTAATGGAAATCAACAGAATAACTCATTAAATAAAATAAAATGTACCCACAATAGAAAAATAGCACATATTGGGGGAAAAAACAACAATAAAAAACTCAGTATCACTCTATCACTTTCAGTTTAGAGAAAGAAAACTGTAAAGTACTTAAACCTACATTTCTTCTCCCTGAGTCCTTTCTCTGCATATTCATTGTCTATTTATCTACATTTATGAATGACAAGTGGATCTCAGAAGCCATCCAGTTCAACTTTCTCATGTAACAGCCTAAGATACTGAGGCCCAGAAATGTGAAGCTTGTCCAAGATCACAAGGCTAATTATGAGCAGAGAAGAGTGACAACCCAGATCTCTTCCAAACACATGTTCAGGCTTCTTTTTAGTAAATCTGAGGTTCATGCACTGGAATATAGATTTCAATACCTACCACCCATGGATCTATTTCATGTGCCTTCACAGATTATTTCTACTATAAAAGTTTTAAGAGCTTCTAAAATCAGTACCCTTCATTAAACTGCTTTCCTGAGAGCCCCTGAGGGCAGAAAAATAATTTTAGTAAAATCCACTTATTCATAGGAAATTAAATATTTCATGCAATGGATAACTTGAGAATCTTGTGTTCTTGTTCCTTTTTAACTCTTCAATCTGATTTAGACTCCGGAAGCAAGACATTCCTTATATAATCCCAATGAAGCAGTGCCTAATGATTCTAAAGTTCTTTCTACATAAGAACAATGAACAATATGTGACCAAATGCTGAAAATAACCTACAAGTCTTCCACTGAAGCAGAAAAATTTAAATCAACTGTTAGTACTATATTAATGAAACCCATGTTCTTAAGCCTTTTTTTTTTTTTTTTTTTTTTGAGACAGAGTCTCTCTCTGTTGCCAGGCTGGAGTGCAGTGGCATGATTTCGGCTTACTGCAACCTCCGCCTCGCCTCCCGGGTTCGCAATTTTCCTGCCTTAGCCTCCTGAGTAGCTGGGATTACAGGCGTGTGCTATCATGCCCGGTTAATTTTTGTACTTTTAGCAGAGACAGGGTTTCACCATGTTGGTCAGGGTGGTCTCGAACGCCTGACCTTGTGATCTGCCCGCCTCAGCCTCCCAAAGTGCTGGGATTACAGGCGTGAGTCACAGCACTCGGCCTTAAGCATTTAAATAACTAGTCACTCCTTTGTTAAAAAACACCTTTAAAATCTCTTGTGCTGGCAGGAGGTCCCTCTAAATGACGTTCCAACGTACCCTTCTGACCATGCTCACCCGAGCACTATGTTCTTAAACAGAACTACCGTGTGTCCTCTCCTCCCCCTTGCCCACATCTCTCCCTCCGTTCAGAAGCATTTCATATTCAGAAGGTCCTGTTCTGATGACACTTATTTTAAATGCCACAGTGTTTTCCATCCCTCTCTCGGGCACATATCCTCTAGGCCCTGCACTGCTATTACGGGTGCACATCTCTCATCTTTCCTCCTCGACTGTAAACCCCAGGAGCAGGATTTATGGTCTGAGTCTTCTGTGGTTTGCCACTCGTAAGCCCCAATAGTATCTGGCGAGGCATACTTCAAAGAGGAGGTGTGCATAGAGATTTACTGCATGAGGGCAGGAAGGAGATAACTGTATCCCAGGACAGAACCATGGGAGCAGTTTGTCATATCATCGAGGAAACTGAGGTGCAGCCTGGTGAAGGGACTTGCCAAAGTTCAGCCCACATAGGTAAATTCCTTATGATTTCAGACCCTATAACCAGGTAACTTTCTGCATCAACTCCATTTTTAAATGCATTGTTTTTCCTTGAAATCACTCCACAAATGTCCGTGTCCTCCAAACTTGAATGAACAGAAGTTATTCTTTTGTTATACTGACAAATATTGACTCTCTCTCTGTAGATATGCAGTCAATATATGGAAATGATATATATACGTATATATATAATTTGTTCTGCTGTAATAGAGACACTGAGAGGGATGTGTGTCCTCCCTGTGAAATCACTCTAGACTGTGGTTTCTAATAATGTCACTTTTGTACCGTTTTGTTTATTCTGTTCCTAACCAGGTTGTCACTAACTTCTGTTATCCTCACTCCAGTGGCTTCTCTTTTTAATTTGCATTTCTTTGAGAAATGGGATTCTGAGCTACACTAAAATAGTATCCAATGAAAGGCAGAAAGCTATCCCTGAGTCCACCAATTATTTTTTCTATGAATACAGTAGATAAGCTTTAAAACATGCATTTTTGGCTACTCAGTGGCAGTCTTGTTTCTTTCTCAGTTTGAATTCTGGAGGGACAGGATGTGGGATAATAGATCTCTAGGAGCAAATTGAGGTGACCTGAAGTCAAGTGCCTCGTTGACTAAGCTCTTGTTTTAGATACATGTGTCAGTGATCCACGTATGCCATGGCAGCATATCTGTAATAGCTTGCTGAGTTAAAAACAAACAGAAACAGAATTATACTATCGTACGAATAGTCCCTGTTTTGAAAAAAAATTTCTACATTTACATACAGTTTGAAAGGATGCCACCCTCATAGTATCGTGACATTTTTCCTAGGAAAATAGTGTTTATTGCTAGGGAGGAGGGAAGACTTAACAGTATGTTTTTAGTTTAGTTACTTCTGGAGTTTTGATTTCTAATTTTTCTGCATTATTCTCTGAGAACATGAATTACACATTGATGCTAATTCTATGAAATCTATTGAGACGTATTTTATGGCATCACATATGGTCAATTACTGAAACAGTCTATGCGTGTTGGAAAGGAATGTATCCACTAGTTGTTGGCTACAGGGTTTAATATATGTATGCTAGATCAAGCTTGTTAAAACTGTGTTATTCAAATCATCTATAATCTTTTTCATCTGCACGACTCATTAAATACTGAGTTGTATTAACCTTGCACTATAATAGTAAATGTGTTAATTACTCTAGTTTGCCATTTTATTTTATATATTTTGAGGCTATATAAAGTATATATAAACAAGTTTAGAATTATTACAACTTTGCAGTTAATTGTAGCTTACATTATGTAATGATCTTTTTTATTCCTACTAGTTTTTGCTTTTAATAC
>NW_012119821.1:1580266-1619515 GCF_000951035.1 Colobus angolensis palliatus | reverse complement strand
CTTTGCAGTTAATTGTAGCTTACATTATGTAATGATCTTTTTTATTCCTACTAGTTTTTGCTTTTAATACAATTTTTATCAGATATTAACAGTGAATACTGAGTTGTATTAACCTTGCACTATAATAGTAAATGTGTTAATTACTCTAGTTTGCCGTTTTATTTTATATATTTTGAGGCTATATAAAGTATACATAAACAAGTTTAGAATTATTACAACTTTGCAGTTAATTGTAGCTTACATTATGTAATGATCTTTTTTATTCCTACTAGTTTTTGCTTTTAATACAATTTTTATCAGATATTAACAGTGACACCAAACTTGTTTTAGTATTTACCTGTTGTATCTTTTCCAGTCTTTTATTTTCAACCCATTGACATACTTGTTTTAGATATAACTCTTGTAAGCTTTATATAGGTAGAATTAAAAAAATGAATAATATCATTTGTTGTGGTCACTAACATCTGTGAGTTTTAGCCATCACATTCTGTTCAAATTTCTATTAAAAATTCCCTGTTTGTTATATGCTCCCTTCATACCACACATTTTCTATTCTCTATTTGCTTAGATGTTATACATTCTATTTTTATTACTTTACAGGTTATACTTATAACTTTTAATAAGACATACTTGATTGTAGACTTAAAATTCAAAGCCCCCCCACCGAGCTTCCCCTGAGTAGTGCAGGTGCATGGCCCTTAGAAGGCTTTAAATCTAATCACGCCTGTACCATGTCACCCACCTCCTCAGTTCAACCTTCTTCACCCTCCCAAGTACTCATTTTTAGTGCTGTTTTGTTATTTGTAGACCCTGTTTGTTTACATTTATCCGGAGGGCTATATTTTCTTTTCTCCTTATTCCTTCTCACATTTCAGATGTCAAAAATCCTTTCTGGGATCTCATCCCTCTTTTTGAGGGAAATACTTTAGAAGTCATTTTAGTGAGGACTTGGTGGTAAATACTCTCACTTTTTAATTATCTAATGCGTTTATTTTGCCTTTGTTTTTAAATTAAATTTACGAAGGCACAGAAGTCTTGGTTAGGAGTTAACTTATTTCAGCAGTTTAGAAATATGGCAGTATATTTCAGCTCTAGTTTTTTATGTTAGGATGTTCTAGGATCAGCAATCATTGTGGCAAGTTTTTTCTTTTCTTTTTCTGACTCCTTTTAAGTTCGTGTGTCTACATGTAGATTTCTTTTTTCTTTACTTGGCTTTGGATCTGTTAGGCTTCCAGAAACAGAGAATTCGTATCTTATTCTTTTAAAAAATTCCAGGCCATGCTTCCTTTTTTGTTATTTTCTTCTTCTGGAAATCCAATTTGAGGCACTTAAAACATCTCATTGTGCCCATGTGTTTCTTCATCTCTTTCATGTTTTCTATCCACTTCTACAGAGATAAGGAATATGCAAAATTTGACAAATATTTGTTCAGTTCCATCGTCAAGTTTACTACATCTCTATAAATTAGCTGTGTCCAATCTGTTATTAATACTTTGCCTATCCACTGAGATTCCTCTTTGGTTCTTTTAATTTTTGTCCCAGTTTTTTTTTTTTTTTTTTTTCTTGATAGCATACCTCTGTCTTACGCTTTTCCTTTTATCTTTCTTTAATCAGTTGAGACAGAACATGTTTCCTCCTCTACATATCTGAAGTTCTGGGGGACACAGTATTCCATTTTTCTGTTTGGTGCTTCTGCTCGCTCACTCTCATGGTGGCTGCAGCTTGCAGCCTTGGGTGGTTGGGTAGAGGGAGGCTTACGTCTTATGTCAGAAAAAACACCCAGTTGAACCTGAGTGAAGGTGTGTCCCTTCAGAGAGATTTGTGTTTGCTTCTGCCATGCAATTCGAGGTGTTACCCACCAAGGATTTAAATGCTGATTTCTGAACTTGTAATGTATTTTCAAAAGCATGTGTGAGTAGGCCTTTGGTTACATATTCTTTAGGGTAGACCACTTTCTACCCCTACAACCTCACCAAGCACACACACCACCCAGCCTGGGAATCAAGGGTGTTTTTATGTTTGCTGTTTAGCTTTCTTTCTGTGGTGGGAGATTTTATATTTAGTCTATTCTTTCATTATAGGTATATCCCTTTAGAGCAGTGGTTTTGAAATATGCTGTCAAGTTCTATTAGTACATAGTGAAATCAATTTAGTGTTGTGGTTCTTAATCTTGGTGGTGCATTAGAATCACCCAGGGAACTTTTAAAACCCTGACTCCTGGGCCACAACCCAAGACCAATGAAATCAGAATCACTGAGGGTGGGACCCTGGCATATATATTCTTATGGCTTCTAGGTGTCAAGACTGAGAACCACCATTATGACCAGCATTTTGTAATAAAACAGAATGGAGTACAATAGAAAAAAGAGTAGTTAACATTGATCCTTAGTAAGAACTGTGCACATTGCTACAAAATCTGCTATTCAGTGTGGTGTGAGAGAGAGACTATATACCATCTTCTAATATAAATTATATTCTTACTGTGGTTTTCTCTTTAAAAAAAAGAACCTAAAAAGGTTAAGGCTCTTAATTACCAAGATTAGAAGTGGTTCTCAGAGTAGCTGAAGCGTGAGAGCCAGCTTATTACTTGCATTTCTGCTGATATGTTTACATACATACATGTAGGCATGTGGAGATTTCCCTTCCTTTCTTGGACACCTTTCTTAGCTCTGGGTGTCCATTTGTCCAGCTTCTCTAGATGTTACATAAAAGGTTATAAGAATATCAAGTCTATCATTTTACTGAATATAAAATTTCAGATTTCTTTATATACCGTACTTTTTTCCTTTGAATTTTATTTGAATGCATGCACTATAATGTCTAAGTTAAACTTACAGTTAAAATATATTGTAATTACTCTATTAATATTAACATATTTTATAATGACACTACAGAAAGTTATTAAATGTGCTTTCCAACGCACTTGTTGCTGTACCAAGGCTGTCACATTTATCTGTAGAAAGAGATTCTCTAACATTAGGGTTTTGCAACTTTAGTTGTTCAGTTCATAAGAGCAACAGGAGTTTTCAGACAGGCAAATAAGAGAAAATAGAACTTAAAGAGGTGCCAGGGCGCATTTGTTTTTGACCAAGTGCTAAGGTAAGATGGCTGGTAGGCATAGTGACAACATGCCAGGGGAAGGTCTGAAGCATGGTGACATCACCATTTTCCCCAACAAATGGGGACAGGAGGAAGCATCATAGAGACTGTTTGTTGTTGTTACTGTTGTTGGCATGACTAAACTACCCCTGGGAGCATCAGGGCACCTTCCCAAAGATCTTCTAGGTAAATATATATATTTTTAAGTGAGGCGTGAGATTAGATATTCTAGCTGCTAAGCCCCTTTTCTATCCTGTCCTCAAAAGATCAAAAGATGCAACAAAAATATTTTTTCTCTAATACCACTATGTCCCATCTCTGGAATTCTACACTTTCCTCTATTATAATCCTCCCAAATGCCAATGACCCAGCCAAAATTCCATCTAGTCACACAGAATGATGGGAATTAGTGTCCATACAGCAGTTCATCCAAACCGAGCTGATGCTAAGCATCTCATTATGTAAAACTTTCAACCTCCCTTTATGTTACTATCTGGCACTCCTACATTTTCAACTGTAAATATAGTAAGCATGTTTTACTGGAATCACTATGCTCAGAAATGTCACACTCAGACCACAACACTCAAATGTGGCAGATTGCTGGCAATCTGTTTTCTTTCTCCAAGGAAGTAAAAGCTGTACAGTTGCTTTAGAAAAAGATAAAGAAAGAGATAAAGGTGAAAGGAATTATATTAACAGATTGGTGTAGATAACGTGGGGCTTTGTGTTTTGTGTTAACTGGTCACAACATTTAAACATGTTATTATGCTCCTAGAACTGGATGATAATCTTCTGGAATAGGTAAAAACCAAGAGAAAAAGAAATATTTAAGAAAAAGAACTAAGAAAGAAAGTTTAGAAAAGCCAAAAACAAATTTACTGACGACCCGGAAAAAAATCTTACTCAAATATCACCCAGGCAAATAGATCCACGACTGCTTCTCAATGTCCTCTTCCCCAGACTCCTGATTTGCCACCTTCCCGGCAGAATGAAGACCCTCTTACAACAGCAGAGTCCTACAAAAACGCTGGTTCTTTAATTTTAAACTATTGTTTATTATGGGATCACATGTAGTTGGAACACTCAAGTTAATCAGAAGGATTTGAATTATGTAACACTTTCAATAGTCCCCAAACTTGTCAATGTAACAGTTTTATTTTCTACTTTTAGCTCTTGCCATATTTAGTCTGAAAGAAGATTAACTGTTTTGAAGGAATAAACAGATTCTGCAGAGCACTGTTTATTTAACTATTGAGTCTTCACTACAAAAAGAAGCTAGACTAAATTAGCTTTTCCCCCTACTATATTACAAAGCCAGTACAGTAATATCACCTCAATTAAAATTGCTAAAATGTCAATAAATAACCCCTGCATTCATTCACATCCTCTCTTCCTCCACTTCTCTCTGTTCCCACTGTCTCTTTCTCTAGAAGCACTGTTTTCAATTCCTCAACTGTTGTTCCATTGTTCTGGGAAGAAGTCCATTTAATTCTGTGTACCAAATTTACTATGTTTTAAATGATTTCTTGGACAGATTCTATATATATATATATCCAATTAGGCTGTTTTGGTGCCAATTTCTCTTCTTGATACCTTTCCTTGAATGAAAGACTTGTACTTAAAGCTCAGCTTTTCTTGTAACACATGCATGCATACACACACACATACACACACACACCCATTTTATAAATAAGAAAAAAAAAACCCACAAATAAAAACCTAAATCTGTGCTCTCCAATATGGTAGCCACTAGCTCAAAATGCCACTTAAGTAAAATTAAATAAAATAAAAAATTCAATTCCTCAGTAATGCCAGCCACATTTCAAAGGCTCAATAACCTCATTTGGCTGGTGGCTATCACATTGGATAGTGTAAAAGAGCACTGCCATCACTGCAGAAAGTTCTATTGGATAGCACTGTTTCAAAGTTTCTATAGATTTTAGAAAAAATGCTAGGAAGCTGAACTACATGATTCACTCATTGATTTTTTTCCCTTTCATACTTGTATGCCTTTATTTAGCCAAATTAAAAATGTACAGATATGTTTCATTAAATGTCAATATTACACATAGTACAAAAGATAAAGAAACAAAGTGTCGTGAGGAAAAAAACCAAACAACCCTCCGGCATGTATGTCTAGGTGGAATTTCATAATACACAGCAAGGCCAAAGTCAGGACTCCGAATGCTGACTTTATTTAGTTGATTTTCTAAGGCCTTATTCATCTGATCAAATGGCATACAAGTAAACCAAGATCGTTTAAGTTGAGGCATTTGTTGCCCTCCTAATTTTACGTTCATTTAATGATTCCGTAAGGGGAACAAAAAGAATCACCTGAACTGATTATACACTAAAATACAAAATACTGTGTTACAGACTATCTCACAGTTGATAGGAAACCATTCCTAAATCTGTTACAGTGATTAAACACCTAAAACCTAAAAAGTACTACAAAACCCAATGTAAAATACTGTAACCACTTTGGTACTTGTAACTCCAAGCTGACAGAGTATATTCTTAAGGACAATTTCTCATTTCTGGTAGACATGTAGGGTGATGATGACCAACAGGGTGTCATTTCATATTTCAAGTAAAATGAGATGACCGGCACTGATCCATTACAGTAGGAGGTGTGAAATGCAGCTTTGTAGAGCAAATGCAAAAAGATTAAGACAAACAAGTTACAATGCGAACCAGTTCCAGGTTGTCAGAGATAAAAACCCCTACTTGAGAGAAAACAGAAACTAGCCAAATTTAAGGCATCCTTACAAAGAAGCGTAATGACCAAAAGTAAAAGTCCAAATGCTCATTAACTTATCTACTTAAGGAATTGTGCCTTCTTGAAGATAACCCAAAATATGATTTCACTGTAGAAGCAGCAACTAAACTGTTTTCATGTTCATGTAAAAACATAAAAATACTTTAAAATGATTATCACTTAACAGTTCACATTTACTCATGATGTAGAATGCTTAAATGAAAAGAATGCAAAATGTGTAACTGAATATATAAAATTATAATCATCCAAATAACATTATAATAATCTTAAAAATATCTAAATCATCTAATTTTTTTAGAGTAAAAATAAAGCAAATTCTGTGATGCCTATACTTGGCTCTTTGATCGAACTAAAAGATTTTCTCCTGCTTTCCAAAGGAGTTTTGTTTAGCGTGAGACACCATCGACCTGATAGAATACTATGAAGTAATGAAAAATAATGTTTCTAGACTACCAGTTTCTGGCCCAAAGGAGTTTGAGAGTCATCGCTCCTATACTCACAAGAAAAAAAAAAAAAGTGAAAAACTAAAAACCAACATTTCTTAGATCTAGCAGAGAATTAAGGTCACAAGACAAGCCACCACTCTCAAAACTAGGGACACAGGTAGATAAAGAAAACCCGCAGCTTACCTGGAACAAAAACCACCCAGAAACCACCTCTGAGGCCAGCCTCAGGTAATGATACTTAAAAGGTAATTGACTATAATTGCTAGAGACTGTGCTCTCACCAGCTTGAGAGAGAAAAGAAACTCAGGAAGGCCTGATCCTGGGGTGAGGGGTGAGGAGAGGGGAGTGATGGGTTGAGAGTGGCATCACACTTTTCTAAGTTTCATTTGCAGGAGCTCCAATAGGATCTTAGGATAAAGATCATAGAAAAACCCCCTCCTGCTTCCAGTGGAGAAAAGGGAAAAGTAACCATTATATCAGCCCAGAACATTTTGTTCTTAACAATAGCTTGCCCTCATAGGAAATTATTTTACCAGACTCTAACCACCTTGGGTTTCACCAGAGCCTAAACACTTGGGAAACGGGAAATACTCGATTACAGACACCTCATTCCCCATCTCCCCACCGGAGTGATCTGGCATTTGAGGGAAGGAAAACAGTCCACTGCAGCCCCTTCTAGCCTCCCTGTTGCATCTAGATGGGAGAGGAAAAAACCCTGAGAAGCATTGATGCAAGTCACAGCCCACAGACCTGTACTTACTAAACCACTGAGAACTAATCACCGGACTACAGAACGAGCTTTCTTCTCACAGCTAACCACTACATCAATAGGGCTCTTGTATAATACCAGGGGATTACAACAAACCGGTTTATCCCAGCTCCTTTTACCCAGTATCTTATGTCTGGCTTTCAACACAAAATTACAAGGCATTCCAAATAAAAAAGTTTGAAGACACAGCAAGCATTAACCAGACTCAGAAATGGCAGGAATGTTGGGGTTATCAGACTGGGATTTAAAATAACTATGATTAGTATGCTAAGGGATCTAAAGGAAAAAGAGGCAGCACACAAGAATAAATGGGTAATGTAAACAGAGAGATAGAAATTGTAAGAAAAAAACAAAAAGAAATGCTAGAGATCAAAACACTGCATCAAAAATAAAGAATGTCTTGATGGGCTTATTAGTAGACTGGACATAGCTAACGAAAAAAAAAATCTCTGAGCTTGAAGATATTTCAATAGAAACCTCCCAAACAGAAAAAAAATAAAAGTATAATTGATTTACTAACAAGGACAGAAAGTGAAATCATGTATAATACTCAATTAATACTACAGAAATCAGAAAAAGAGCAGAAGACAAAAAATAACAGAACAAGGGCAATGAATAGAAAATAAAGAAAAATATGATAAATAATAATACAACTATACTAATAATCACGTTAAACACCAATGGTCTGAATACATCAGTCAAAAGAGGCTGTCAGAGTGAATAAAACAAGACCCAACCATGTGTTGTCTGCAAGAAATCCACTTTAATAATAAAGACACACATGAATTAAAAGTAAGGCAACAGAGAATGATTTACCATGGTAATACTAATCAAAAGAAAGTTGGAGTAGCTATATTAATTTCAGAGAAAGCAAACTTCGGAGCAAAAAAGCCTTTTAGAGATAAAGGGGGGCATTACATAATGTTAAAAGGTCACTCTTCCAAGGAGACATAACAATCCTGATTGGGTGTGGGCCTAACAACGGAGCATCAAAATATATAAAGCAAAAGCTGATGCAACTGCAAGGAGAAAAGAACAAATCCACCATTATAGTTGGAGATTTCAACATCTCTCTATTAGTAATTCACAGATTCAACAGGCAGAAAATCAGTAACAACGTAGTTGAATTGAGGACCTCCATCAATCAATTGGATCTAGCTGACATTTATAGAATACTTTACACAACAACAGCAGAATACACTTGCTTAAGCTCACATATTCACTAAAATAGACATATTCTGGGCCATGAAAGATAACTTAAAAATTTTTAAAGAATAGAAATCATACAATATGTGCTCTCAGACCAAAATAGAATTAAACTATAAATCAAAAACAAAAAGATAACTGGAAAACCCCAAATACCTGGACACTAAACAATAAACTCTGAAATAGTACACGGGTCCCCGAACCATTCTGAAGAGAAATTTAAAAATGTTTTAAAGTAAATGAAACTGAAAATACAATGTATCAAAATTTGTGAGATACACCAAAAGCAGTACTTGGAAGCAAATTTATAGCACTGAATATATATATTAGAAAAGAAAAAAGTTTTAAAATCATTCAAGCTTCCACCTTAGAAAATGAGAAAAAGAGAAGTTAACCCCAAAGTAAGCAAAAAAAAAAAAAAAAAAAAAAAATAGAGCAGATATCAATGAAGTGGAAAACAGGAAGTCAATGGGGAAAATCAGAAAATTCAAAAGCTAGTTTTTTGAAAAGATTAATAAAATTGATAAATGTCATGACAAGCAAATGAAGGAAAAAAGACAAAAATTACAAACATCAGAAATGAAAGAGGGGGCATCACTGCTGATTCCATAAAGTTTAAAGGATAGCAAAGTAATATTATGAACAACATTCTGCCCACACATTTGACAACCTAGATAAAATGGAACAATTCCCTGAACGACACAATCTGCCAAAAATCACACAAGAAAAAAAAAAAAAACCTGAAGAGGCCCATATCTATTAAAGAAATCCAAAACACTACTACTAACCTTCCAAAACAGAAAGCCCCAGGACAAGATGGGTTCACTGGTGAATTCTCCCAAACATTTAAAGAGGAAATCATACTAATTCTCTACAATGTCTTCTAGAGACAGAAGCAGGGGTGGGAGGTTAAGTTTCTAACCCATTATATAAAGCCAGGATTACCCTAATACCAAAACCAAAGACATGATAAGGACATAAGACTATCGACCAATATATCTCATAAATGTAGATGCAAAAATCCTCAAAAAATGTTAGCAAGTTTACTTAGGTAAAGTACAAAACACTTTTATACCACAGCTAAATAGAATTTATTCTGTGCATACAAGGCTGGTTCAACATTTGAAAATCAATGTAATCCATTAATCACATCACCAGGTTAAAAAAGAAAAATTACATAATCACATCAATAGATGTAGAAAAGGCACTTGACAAAAATCTAACACCCATTCATGGTAAAATCTACCAGGAAACTAAGAATAGAGGGGAATTTCCTCAACTTGGTAAAAAACATCTACAGAAAACCTACAGTTATAATTAGTTAATATCACACTTAAACTAGATTCTTTCCTGCTAAGATCAGGAACAAGGCAAGGATGTCTGTTCTCATCATTCCTATTTAACTTTGTACTGAAAGTTCTAGCTAATAAAGACAAGAAAAAATAGTACACAGATTGAGAAGGAAGAAATAAAACCATCTTTTTCACAGATAAATGATTTTCTCTGTAAATCCCAAGGAAGGGACAAGAACACTGGAACTAATAAGTGTATTGCAAGGTTGAAGCATACAAATATAATATCCAAGTCTATTACTTTTCTATGCATCAGCAATGAAATAGAATTTAAAAAACACAATACCACTTACACTAGCACCAAATAAATGAATAACAGTTATACATGTAACAAAATATGTACAAGCTCTATAACGAACACTTCAAAACACTAAGAAATCCAAGAAAAGCTAAACAAATATTCCATGTTCATAGATAGAAAAACTAACAATTGTTGAGATTTCAGTTCTTCTAACTTGATCTAAAGATTCAATGCAATCTCAACCAAAATTACAGCAACTTATTTTGTGGATATCAAAAAATTGATTCTAAAGTTTATATGGAGAAACAAAGAACCCAGAATAACTAACATAATTTGAAGGAGAAGAGTAAGTTTAGAGGAATAATACTATTTGACTTCAAGGCCTAGTATAGTGTGACATTAATCAAGACAGTGTGGTAATAGTGAAAGAATATACAAATAGACTAATGTAACAGAATAGGTGGGGTAGAAAATACACTTACACAAGTATAATCAACTGATCATTGATATCGGCAAATCAACAGAGAAAGGACAGTCTTTTCCACAAATGATGCTAGAACAACAGGTCATTGACATGTTAAAAACCAGCTAGATACAGACCTTACATCTTTCTACTCACAAAGAAAACCCCAAAACCCTCAAAATGGATCATAGACTCAAATGTAAAAAGGAAAACTACAAAAATCCTAGAAAATATATTAGGAGAAAATCTAGGTTTGCCAAGAACTTTTCAGATACAACTCCAAAGGCACAATCAATGGAAGAAAACATTGATTGTGCTGGACTTCATTAAAATTAAAAACTTCTCTGCTAAGGACACAAAGTACTAGCCACAGACTAGGAATATCCAAGAGATACAAAGAACACTTAAAACCCTACAATGAGAAAATGAACAACCCGATTTAGAAAATGGGCAAAAGATCTGAAAGACACCACATCAAACAAGATATACAGATGGCAAATGAGCAAATGAAAAGATGCACCACATCATCTGTCATTAGGGAAATACAAATCAAAACAACAATGAGACACCACTACATACATACTAGAATAGCCGAAATTGATTCTTTCTATTCTTTTTAGATTTTGGCCATTCTAATAGGTACATAGTGGTATCTCATTGTTGTTTTGATTTGTATTTACCAGCATTTGTTGTTGCAAAACAAATGTTGATAAAGATATGGAGAAAGGGAACTCTCATTCATTGCTGGTGGAACTGCAAAATGGTATGTCACTTTGGAAGATAGGTTTTCAGTTCCTTACAAAACTAAACATATTCTTTCCATATGATCCATCAATCATGCTCCCAGATATTAACCCAAATGACTTGAAAACTTATGTCCACTCAAAAACCTACACATGAAATGTTTGTAACCGTTATATTTATAATTGCCCAAACTGGGAAGCCACCAAGATGCCTTCTAATGGGTAAATGAATAAATTGTAGTGCATTCAGGCAATGGATTATTTAGTACTAAAAAGAAATGAGCTATCAAGCCACAAAAAGATATGGAAGAATCTTAAATTCATATTGCTAAGTGAAAGAAGCCAATCTGAAAGGGGCATACACTCCATGAATTCAACTGCATGATATGTTAAAATAGATAAAAGTGTGAAGACAATGAAAAGATCAGTGATTGCCGGGGATTACGGGGACAGAATAGAGAAAAAAGAGATTAACAGGTAGACTGATGGGATTTTTTAGGGCAGTAGATATGTTCACTGCATTAAAAGATTATTTCTTGAGAAATTAAAAACCAACAAATAAATACATTTTTACATAATTTTCACAGTAGTATTAAAATAGAATATATCTCAATGAAATTAGTTTATTTGATCTTTACCTGCGTTTTCAAAATGCTTTTATAATAAATACGCATACTTTTTATGCAAATATGCAAAAAACTAAGTTAGGCTTAAAACATGTTTTTCTAAAGAGTTCAAAACTAGTATTTTCTAGATATAAGGAATAGGATTATACTTTAGGAGGTATCAACTATTCCATTAGCATAATAAGGTACTGCAAATATATCTGAGTAACTAGCAATTCCCATTAAATGATAGAGCAGATTCATTTAATATTTGTCCCTTTAAGGGATTTTTATTTATTCTATTTGTTATTAAAACACATACATTCATTATTCTAATGAGAAACTCCTCATAAAACAGAGTGAAATGAAAAACTACAGTCTAACAAAATCACTTTGTAAAATTGAGACCTAATACAGATTAAAGAGCTATCAACTTTTCATTGAATAAATATGAAAGATATAAAGAAACAGAGGAAGAGAGAAGAATCCTTGACCAGCTCTTAAATGAACTGAAATGAGTACAGCTCTACCCTTAACTTGAGACAGAACAGGCCCGAGGTATTACAGTTTTTCTACTCTACCTTCTCATACATATAATGCCCTTTTCTAGGAGTAAATGCCCATTATGATGTGTTTTTATCTCACAAGAGATAGAGGCACAGTAAATGTAAGTCTGAATTACCACTTTTAGATTAATGGTACCAATTTATCTATAATGGGTTGATTCTGTTATAATGCAGTGCTAAGAAGGCCCAAAGCCATCATTAAAATGTTAAGCAGAATAAAACACTTAGCTTCCAAAGGCCTATGGGTCATTTCATTTATTCCTCACCTTATTAATAAGGCTATCCCTTAGCATTCCAAACTTATTTTCAAAGATTTTCCAAGAAAGAGATTTCCTTTATCTGGGGAAGGCCCCATTTACCGACAGCTGCAAGGAAATGTTCCAGGAAAAATCAGCACATATGTGAAGAATATTCCTGTATAGTGCTTTTATCACCAAATGGAGTAAACTGCTCCAGGGTACAAATTCTATAAACACTGGGACCAATATTAACATAATAGGACTCTATAATAAACAAGAGTGGGATTGGTTTGATGGGAATTTAGAAGCCAACCAAATACCCAAACAGCCACTTGGGCTGTCTGCGACATCTATCACCCATTAGCTCCACCTATGGGAGTGTCCCCACAGTGGCCAGTCCCACTCTGCTCAGTTGGTCCAAGGTCCTAGTGAATGTTCCCCCTTTGTCTTCTTTCTCCCCTGCAGTCTGAATACTCCCATCAAACCCACATGTCATGAATTTTTTGTTATTGTTAACTGGAAAATATTTCCAAGAAATTGCAAGATTCTTAAAGTACCAGGTGAGCAGAAAATAGAGAACTTGGTGAGCTAGAAGTCAGGGAAGTTCCAGGACAAGTTTGCTCTTGGAAGAGGAGAAGGTACAGGGGGAGAAGAGAACAAATAAAGGAAATATGGTGAGTGCTGTGGCAGGACGGAGATGAATCTGGGTGCAGGTGGGTAGCTGGCGATAAGCATGTTCCCACTTGGTTCAGTTTAGATGGGATCATTAAAAAGTTCCCCATTCCACAACAAGCAAACTTTTCTTGTAGTCTACAAAATGTGAAACTTTCCTTTCCTCTATGAGTGTGTAATGTTTCATCCTACGAAACAATTGAGAAAGTTAATTTTATATGCTTCCATTAGAGAATCTAACTAAAAGCTGAGGGAAATGATTGGAAAGATAAAACTACAATCACAAAGGGAATCCTGTAAGATGTGATATACTATGAGCAGTCCGGGTGATTCTTTCCCCTTCCCTATATGATACCAATACAAACGTCTAAAAAGAACTCAGATGGCTGTTATTCTTCATTCTCTAACAGCAGTAAAAATGACGACAGTTTCAAAACTTAGTTCAAATGACCACAAATGTTCTAGATATTCACATTCAGCACAAATTTTAAAAATGAGGCGAGGCCTATAAAATCATCAATGAATTCTACCATACGTTTAAAGGAGAATTAATACTCACACTTCACAAATACTTGCAAAAAATGGAAGGAACATTTCATTTAATTAATTCTGTGAGTCAATATTAACCTGAGATTAAATCAAAGACATCACCAGAAAAAAAAACTATACAACAATATCTTTTATGAATATGGATTTTAAAAAACTCAACAAAATACTAGCAAACCAAATTCAGCAACACATACAGGTAAAAAGAATTATACAAAATGACCAAGTGGGATTTATGACAGGAATGCAAGCTTGGATTAACATCTGAAAAATATATAAGCATCTTGATAGACACGAGAAGTATTTGACAAAATCCACCACCCTTTGGATTTGTTCAAAGTACAAATGGGAAGCCACTGGAGGCTTGTGATTAGGAAGGTTATATGATCATTTTCACTTTTTTTGTTTTGTTTTTGAGACAGGATGGAGGGCAGTGGCATGATCTCGGCTTACTGCAATCTCAACATCCTGGGCCAAGCAACCCTCCTGCCTCCGCTCCCCAAGTAGCTGGGACTACAGGTATGTGCCACCATGCCCAGCTAATTTTTTTTTTTTTTTGGTAGAGATGGGGTTTTGTCATGTTGCCCAGGCTGGTCCCAGACTCCTGAGCTCAAGTCATTCACCCACCTTGGCCTCCCAAAGTGCCAGGATTACAGGTATGAGCCACACTGCACCTAACCTTTTTTCACATGTTTTAAAAGGATCTTTGGCTGCTGATGGGGACCTGAGCATGGGTGCAGGGGTGGCCACAGGGAGCCAAGGTGGAAGGCAATTACATGAGAAATGCTTGACAACCTATTTTCCCTTAATAATGAGAATGGTGGTGACCTGGACTACAATGGCAGCTGAGGAGGTACTAAGAAGTTGAATTCAGGACATAATTTTTAAGGGAGAGCCAGTAGGATTTGCAGAGAGACAAAAATGTAAAGTGAGTCTGTCAGCCTGTTTGTGTGTTTTTTCCTGCAGCTATGATCTGAGGTTGGGTCCGGGCAGAGCAGGTGGAGCATCTGATTTAACCAAGGCTGGTTTTTCCAGGTAGGGTATGGTGAACGGAGAGCATGAAAGGTTATTGAGGATGTGTGCAAAGGAGGGATTGTCAATCACTATGGACCATGTAAACTGGTAAGGTCAACAGACTGGCATTTGACACAGGGGTGTAAATATTTTTTAAGTAATAGGAGGTGTCCAAAAATTAGGATGCTTGAGATGAAGATTTTGAAAGTGTAGAGTTTTATTACTCAAAAAACGGTTCTTGGACCAGGAGGATCAGCTTCACCTGGCAGCCTATAAGAAATGCGGAACCTAAGCCCCCATACCAGGCCTACTTCTGAATCTAACTGCATTTTAAGAGGACTTCCAAGTGACTTCTATGCACAGTAAAGGTTGTGAATCACTAGTCTAGGGTAGCACTATAGGAATGGGTGGCTGAGGTGGAATAGAGGCCAAGAGCAAGAAAGCCAAGAACCTGGGAGTCTAGGATACGCTGTCTCTGTGGGTACTGATGGCATCAAGAATGATGACTGCTGAGGTGGTGAAGAAAGTTAGTAAATCTTCAGGTGGAGCAGCCAGGAGGAAAATATGTGGAGAACTGCAACAAGAAAGAGCATCTAAAGCATGTGTTGCAAAAGTGCTGTCCTTTTAAGGAGCATGAGCAGGAGGTCTTTTAAGGAGCGAGGAGAGAGGGTCATTGGTCTGGAAGCAGAAACCAGGAGCAAGAAAGACGCCAGCAGCACCTCCAGTGAGGAGGTAATCAAGGTGTTCTGGTGAAAACAACCACCACTTGAGAAAGCTTCTGGAAAAGCGGTGTCCTCAGAGGCAGCCAGTTTGGGTTACAGACTGTAACAGTAACACCACCTGACCCACTGCTGTCAAGGCGCCAAAAGCATCATAGCGGGCAGGTGTTGTTGCTTTGGGTTCTCTGAACAGTTCCAATACACTTTACAAATATCTGAATCTCTAAACAGGAAATGCTTTAAACGCAGGCAAAAGTTTATTTACATAATGTCCGCGTGGCTATGAGACAGCAGTATACGCATGCAACCGCAAAGATGTATGAAAGAGTCTTGTAAAACAAAAATGATACAAAGTCTTTATATAATGACTTTTAAGACTTTAAATAAACCCTTATATAGAATTTTAAAAATATTAACTTATTTGAATCCTTGTAGTACCCATATGAGGTAGGTACTATGGTAGCCCTGCTTTGCAGATGAGTACACAGAGGGACAGGAGTCGGGGAAAGTTCCACAAAATCCCAAAGCTGGTAGGCAGTGGGGCTGGGATCAAAGTCAGGCTGTCCAGCTCCAGGACAGGGGCTATGCTCTTTGCCACTGGCTGCCTCTCTTCTTCTCCATATAGAAAAATTGCTTCGGAAAAAAAAAACACACACACACAAAACTTTTTAAAATTGCTTTTTTGTATCACTCAGAGGCTTTTTGGGCACAAGAAACCTTAAACAAATTACGTTTACTTCCAAGGTAGACCTATCTCAACTTCATTCCAGACAGAGAGGAAATCAATCTTATTTTTAAAGAGCCTTAGAAAAGTCCACGTCACTTCTTCCCTTAATAACTGGTTCGAGCGTCAAAGACTTCCAACTACCAAGATATTCCTTCTTATGCTTAACCTGAATGAAACACTGCTGTTGCAATTTAAGCCCGTTTTCCTTTTGCAGTTCTCTGAAGGCCAGCCTGTGAGACCCTGAAATTTTAAATCTATTTCATTTCAGCAACACTTTCCTCCTTCCTTTTTTTTCCCCCTTTCACATCCTAGAAATTTCCTGTGGCTGAATCATATTCATTAGATTATGTCTAAAACTCACTAACTGTGATTTCCCTCCTAATCTTTTCTTAACTTGGAGGATCAACAGTCAGGAACATCACAAGGTATGGTGGGAGCATCATTATGTGACTTGAATGGAAAAACAAACCTCCATGGTGAGGCTTTGAGGACAAGCTCCAAGGAGATGTGCTGTTCTTGGGCCTCATTCTCAGTAAACACAACCCAGAGATCCTGGCTAAGCATGTATACATGGAGAATACATGTATTCTTAGGCCCCAGACTCTTTGCCAGTGGCAAACAGTCACCTCCACCCGTGTCACTACACTAGCAATGACCAGAACCCATGCAGTAATCACGGTAATATAATAAGAATTCAGCAGCTCCTATGTCTGTGTACAATGAGTGTCTCAGGGGCTGAGAACTTACGAATTACCAGAAGAAAGCAAGTGTGTGCAATGACCTGCCCATGTGGATTATAGCCTATGCTGGGGTCTTAAATTTACAATCTAGTATCTTTTGGAGTACCTGAAATTCCTTTAAAACATCTGAATATCCATCTTGGCTATCAAATAAATAAGTGAAATGAATTTAGCACAGCACTATTCCAAGACACTCATCTGCATAACACAATGGACTGCTTAGAAGCATGGTGAGCATAACCCTGTCAGTCTACTTCCCCAGTGCCTCCATTAATGTTTGGCTAAACTTTATGCACTTATTATATAACCTGCACAGCTGACTCCTACCAGGCCAGCCAACAAAGTCAGCTAACAGGTTAGTGCTGCACTGGGTCTTTACGGTCAGCCAAGCCTGAAGAGCCCAGCCGGCCCCATCACTTACCTGCCAGGCAACCTGATAGGCTACCTTAACTCTCTAAATCTCAGACCCTCTAGCAGAGACATTAGGATAATCTGTATTTCTCGACTTTTTTTTTTTTCATTATTACTCCTCTAAGAAGACTTTTTAGACACCTGTTTCCCTAATTGCCCTCCACGATATTCTAACACCACAGGATACTAACAGGTCTGATTTGGTACTTTATGACTATTTGTATTTTAGATGTAAAAAGTAAAATTTGTTCACCACTCCCCAGCCAGAACCAATGTCTGCCCTCTTATGGGCAATATCACCCTAGAATGAATGAGATAATGATGTCTGTTTTTCAAAGTAGCTCAGCAAAGAGTTAGTGAGCACTAGGAGGCACCAGACATAGTCTGGATCTTTTCTGTCTTGGAGCTGATATCTGAGTGGTTTACAGAAATATATTCATGCATCCCTGAGAACATGAGAACAGTTATCCTTTATTATAATGCATCGCTGTACTACACATTACTTGATTGTGCAAAATAATGTACATAGATCAACAAAACGTGATCACCTACTGAAGATACATCTCCATTGTCAAGAGTGCCTCCTGACAATTGCCAAATCATTGCAGCATCACAAAGGCACAGAAGTTCAGGCTGGAAAAAAACCAATTAGCTAGTCTACCTCTTTCATTTTGAAAATTAATTAGTAAACCAGGTCCACTTTTCAATTTGAGTGTGTGTGTTTTTTCACTTCAGTTCTCAGGAAGGAAGCCTACAATAAAGCTACAAGTATTATTTAGAATGTTGACAGGCAGAATCTCCAGATAAACCCTTTATAAACATGTTTATGTCCTTTTTAAAATGTTAAACTTTAATGAAGGAAAGACAAATCATAAAAATTAAACCATGCTTTACCTTGATGATATATAATTCAAGAATAATTTTTAAAAATTCTAGTATAAGAGACTTACACATGTAGAAATATTGAGAAAACAAGCCTTATTCATTTTCACACAGTTCCTTATTTCTGAACTTTTCAATGAAGTATGGAGCTACAGACACTAAAGAAATGAAAGCTAGCATATATAGTCACATAGTCGTTTCATGGACATAACTGAAGGGAATGTTACCCTCTCTTTTTTTCCCTGCAAATTAAAGTTCAAGGTTGGTCGTCCTTAAATGAAAAATAATTAAGTCATTGTTTTCCAGTTGCTTTTAGGAAAAATCCTCGTTTCCTAATTTTTACAGAGGCCGAATGAGTTCATAGAAGACTCATTCTCACAGCACTGCAAGTCATTTCCTCCCTATGTGAAAGAACACAAAACCCTGCCCCAAGGAGCGAAAAGACAGAACAGATTGCTGCTAGGACAATGAAGAGGGAAGGCAGCACAGAGCAGGAAAGGGGATCTATCTTTCAGGGCTGAACAGATGCTATTGTTAGAGAGAACACACAATCCAGCCCAAGAACGTGTCTCTTGGAGCTGCCAACAGTACGTAAGCAGCAGCAGCAGAGAGAAATGACAAGGGGCTGTGACAGGTCACTTGGTGTATCAGCTTTTGTAACTTCACATGAAGGAGGCGGGGAGAAAGTTCAAACACGGCCCACATTCACACATGCACCTCAAGTTCAGCTGTGATTCAAATGTTTTTAGAAAATAAATGTCTTACCACTAGTGTTTCTTTTTAGTAACAGCAACTGTGCTGCCAGTCAAGGCTACCTCTAGCAGAAAGCATGTACTCATCAGGCAGATAATGGGCTAAACCAGAAAGGGCAGGTAACTCTTGGGGAGGATGGAGAAGAGAGAGGCAATTAGTGTTTGTTGCTTCAATCCTGCTCCCCTGTCCACCTCCTCATCTCTGTGGAGCTCAAATTTCCCCTGGACTAGATACAGGGCACCCTTTTTTGTATACTTGTTTTTGAATGCACATCAAAACCCCCAAATCCTGTGCGGTTTGAGATCTGAGCTGGGGCTGCCTGTAGCTTCAGCCTCACCCCTCTCAGACAGCAGCAAGCGTTATCCTCAAGCCCACTATCTAATGTATTTCATTGACTTATCAGCTCTTCACGGATCAGTTACAGTGTGCAGAGCATTGGGTGAGGCCCTATGACTTAGCTACACAGGAGTCAGTGGAATTCAGTGGAATGTAAATAACCCGCCAGTGTTCTCTCCCTGGACCTAGAATAGAGCCTGGCATCAAGCAGGCACTCAATATGCAGCTGACAGATGGTTAAACGAAGCAATGCATGAATGAGAAGTGGACTCTGCATTAGGGAGCTTATGGTCAGGTGGATCCAACGTGAATGGCCATAGTAACATAATTCCAGAACGATAGCAAGGAGAGATTCTTAGGTAGGTTAGTGAGTATTTTGAAGCTCTGGAGAGGAAACACAATGCATTTAAAAATTAAACTGTTCCAAATATCTTAAACAGAAGGAACCCCACATTTGCATCAAGTAAACTCTGGTGCCATGAAACAAGGCATCAGCCTGATTCTTACTTCTTGTTCTGGTAAGACTGGGGGCTGCAGGGTCATGGGTAAGCCAAGAAATTCAGGTTTAACTAGCCAGTAAAGGCACAACTATTATTATTATTTCCTCTGAGGGAATTTGTATATATTTAAAAATAAAATAAATTGATCCAAGAATATAACAAGTTTTTTCAGGAGTTGGTAAGTGCATTCTTTAAGATTTCAAGCAGGAATGACCCTTTGTGTGGTTGACGGGATTCAAGAATTAAATTAACAGTTGAACAACGTAACCTTGAAAATCCCTCCCATCCATAACTTCCAAAATCCTGTGACTCTGACGCAGAGAATGTGTGCATTTTGTGACTGCTGGTGTAGGTCCTGTGGAATTAGCAATGTAGGACCCTTCAGACATGCACAAAATTAGCCCCTAGCTGAATTTCCCTAGTAATTGCCATGTGAATTGGAAGTTGCAGTATTTTGGGATGTATGCAGAATCTGTAATATTTAAAAGCATGACAGTTACGCCCCTTATTCACACCATGGCCTTGGGTAGAACAAATTGTAGTTATCTTTCATTTACTGAATTTAGAATTTTCATCATTTCTTCACCAGGCTTGCCTTCCATACATAACTTTATCTTTCATTTCACAGACGCCCAGGGCCATCTGATGTGAATTCCCCTAACTTCCCTTCCTGTGACTTGAGCCTTGACGTATTTGTCCTTTCTTCCTCTCCCATTATATAAACAATGTCTTTAGATGGAGGTATACTCAGGCTTGTCTTGACCACCTTCTTCTCTTCTACCTTTCAACAACTGGGCATCTACAAGATAAAATCCATCACTGCCCCTTCTTCAACTCTCTCCTCCTGTGTTCGGTATATATTGTAAGTACCGACTACATTTGCTACTTAACATACGTTAGAAATCTCAGATTCCTCTTCAAACTTTCTCTCTGGCCTCTGTCTGGGTCACGATCCATCCTTTAATGGAGACCTCTTCCCACTAGCCTAGGCTACATGATAGCCTCTCAGCTGGCTTTCTTTTTTCCAGTGCTTAGCCTCTCCCAACTGCCTTTCACAATGCTGCCAGGGTTTTCCTTCTAAAATATGAGCAGCATTTCTGTTACTCAGATAGCTAAAACACTTTAGGCCTGCTCTAGTGTCTCTAGCCGAGTTTCTGAAGGCATAAGATGTAGGCAGTGACACAAATACCTCCAAATTTTTAGGAGGTATTTGAGATGAATTTCAGTAGCACAGAGCCTCAACATTTAAAAATATAATATCTCTTAGGAATTTATTTTCATTTTGATCCTCCTTTTATTCTTTCAGGATAGCTAAGAACAGGTGTCAGTTGAGTGCTCACAGGTCAGGATCATGCTTCTGATACGTGCTCATCTCCCTTTTTAACAAGCCTGCAGGTTCAGCTCAGAGCATTAGTGAGGGAACAGTGTCAAATTAAAATGTTGTAAGTGTTTGGTTTTCTGAATTTATTCAGAGCAAGTAATACAGGTTTATTATTATCCGTAGTTATGGCAAGTCAAAGTATTTAAGAAAAATGTCAATGTAATAAAAGTTCTAATAAATAAGAATGCCATTGGCATAAACATCACTAAGAAAGAATTTGGGAACATACCTATGGACTAAAATCCAGACTCCATATTTTCCCATGCATCAGTTCCAATTTAGCTTAATTTCCAACTGCAACCCTTCTTCATAAATTCTTCACTTGGACACAGATACTTCTCTGACCCTTGAAATTGCCCTGCACCTTCCCTTTCTTCATGCCTGTATTTATGCTGTTCCTTCTGTCTGGGATATCCCGCCTCACTTTTTGGCCTTTTGAAATTGGATTTATTCTGAAGTCTCAAATCAAGTTTTCTTTCTAGAAAGTCTTCCCCTGAGTTTTGAAATTATGATTTAATGACCTGTTTGTTTGTCCCTTGATTATAGTGACTGCTTCTCTCTCAAATGACAATTTGTTTACACATGCATATACTTATTATATTGTAAGCTCCTACAGGGCAAACACTATGCCATTTTTTATATTTATGCTCCCCACAACCAAGTAGAAATGCCAATATATATTTTGTAAATAAGATAATGGTAAGAAATTTTATATCTCTTTTCATTGCCGGCCTCTGGACCTGTCTGCAGGGTTTTTTCCTCTCCTAATAAATGAATACCTTTAGAAATAGGTCTTAATATAAATAAGGGCAAATCTAACTTACTGATTGGAATGCAACTTAGGAAACACTTCCTAAGTCCCTGGAGAAGTAAGCTTTTGATTAGCCTCTTTATTTAGGCTCATATCATACCATTCTGCTTTTCTTCTTGTGTCTTTTTTGGGGGATATGGGGGTGAATGGGAACCTATATTGCAATTTAATTAAATCTGAGGACATGATGAGGAATGAACCTTAAAAATCAGCAAAATATCCTAAATTAGCCCCTGATTCTCTTATCCAACAACTATTTTCTGATCACTGGTTCTGTTCCAAGTTTAGTGCTTGGTGCCAGGCACAGAGAAAATAAGAGCTATCATCACTGCCCTAAAGGAGTCAAGCTGTGAATCAGCGGTATAGTACTCCATGAAAATTTGGGAAAATATCCCTTGTTTTACTTCAGGTAATGCTTAAGAGACAATGCATTAATTGAATGCCAGCTTTCTGCCAGCTTATGTGCTGGGAGATGTGGATACTTCTGTGTTTTAACTTTACTTGCCACATAACATGAATTGTAACTTTTACCTTCTAAGACTGTATCTGGCCAAAGAATAGCCATGAGGCTGATAAAACTTATTATAAAAGTGCTAATCATTTGTCTGGCAATAGGACAACCAACTTTAACAGAATGTGCTTTCTGAGAAATTACAGTCAGATTAGTGCCAGTCATCTATAAGTCTCTGACGATGGTCTGCCCACATTTGCCCAAAGAAAACAGCCCACAGCTGTACACAAAGCAAATCCAGGAGACCACATGGTCAGACTTACTGAAGGGTATTTAAAAGATGACACTTAAATAATATATGATCTTGTTTTTTTTTTTTTTTTTGGTTTTATTTTGGAATGCCTAGCCATTTCTAATACATAACAGACGTGTACATTCAGTCTTTTTTCTCTTTTTAGGGAAGAGAAATTGTCTTAGTCTGTTTGAGCTGCCATATCAGAATACCATAAGCTGACTGGCTTATATAAAACAGACATTTATTTCTCACAGTTCTGAAGGCTGAGAAGTCCAATATCAATTCACAGGAAGATTCAGTGTCAGGTGAGGGCCCATTTCATGGTTCCTAGACAATCACCTTCTCTCCGTGTCCTCAAAGAGCAAGGGGCTAGGGAGCTGTCTGGAGTCTCTTTTTATAAGGACACTAATCCCATTCATGAGGGCTCCACCCCCATGACACACTCATCTGTGAAAGCCCCCAGTTGCAAAAATATCAACACACTGGAAATTAGGTTTCAACATGAATTTTGGGGGAACATAAAAATTTATTCTATAGCAGTAAGACATGTCTAAAATAGCCCCCTTGATTTGGAGACACCTCCTGTAGCAGCACAAGTTCTCTTTCTGATTGACTCACATTCTGTCTTTGTGCCTAGCAGTGATGTTGGAAGAAACGAATTAGCAGAACGGTTTTCGTAGAATACCAGTGACTACTGACAATAAAAAACTGGGAAACATAAGGGTGGTTCAAATGCCTTGGCTTCTTACAAGAAAGACCAAAAAGATTAATTTGACTTTGAATCAAGGTAGCCAAACTACAGATACATTCTTTTTAATTTATGGCCAGGTGCGGTGGCTCACGCGTGTAACCACGCCTGTAAACACTTTGGGAGGCTGAGGCAGGTGGATAACCTGAGGTCAGGAGATCGAGACCAGCCTGGACAACATGGTGAAACTCTGTCTCTACTAAAAATACAAAAATGAGCCGGGCGTGGTGGCGGCTGCCTGTAATCCCAGCTACTCAGGAGGCTGAGGCAACAGAATCACTTGAACCTGGGAAGCAGAGATTGCAGAGAGCCGAGATCACGCCATTGCACCCCAGCCTAAGTAACAAGAGCAAAACTCCATCTCGAAAAAAACAAACAAACAAAAAACAGATGCTGGGGAGGTTGCAGAGAAAAGGGAATACTTATACACTTCTGGTAGGAATGTAAATTAGGCAGGCAAATCACCCAAGGTCAGGAGTTAGACACCAGTGTGACCAACATGGTGAAACACCATCTCTATTATAATACAAAAATTAGCCTGGCATGGTGGCAGGCACCTATAATCCCAGCTACTCGGGAGGCTGAGGCAGGACAATAACTTGAACCCAAGAGGTGGAGGTTACAGTGAGCTGAGATCATGCCACTGCATTCCAGCTTGGGCAACAGAGCGAGACTCTGTCTCAAAAAATTTTTAAAATAAAATTAATTAATTAAATTTCTCTTAAGAACACCTAACCAACACGTTGGCTTTTTTTGTTTTTGTAAAATTTCATGTATGTTGGTTCACTAAAAACCATACATCAGGATTTATTCCTTCCTAGCAAAGACCATTCTATAAAAAAGAAACATATACTAAAATCAAGAATATCCAAGGCTATGTGCAAAATAGATCAAAAAGTAGCTAAGACAAATTAGACTCTATTGGAAAGATACAAAAATCTGCAGCATTCAAGAAATCAACTTGTTTTGAGAAAGAAGCACCACTACAATTTTTAGTCATATCCCAAACTGTCTTAAATACGAAAGATATGGCCATCAAAAATAATGTGGAAGGGGAATATTATTTTTACCTAGCTTGAAAATTGCCATAAAATGATAGTCCTTTGGCCCACAGCAGACCCAGCCAAAATGAGCCAGACCTACAGCCTGTCTGAAGGATCAAATAGAATGAAGAAGTGGGGAGAGGCAAGCTACAATCTGAACATAATATAGAATTCTTATCATGCTATTAAAGTTCTGGATTGCCTATAAAACATGTTCTGTGAATGCTTTCTTAATTTAAAGTAAAAATGTTATCACAAACATGACATTGTCTCTGATATCTGCTATCTTAGACAAATTATAGCTTCTTCCTTTATACTCTTCTAAGGAATGAACGTTGTTTATGGAAAAGGTAGTATTGCTTAAGACAGATAACAGGCAAACTTCGTAAGAGGTCTTAGTAGAGATTCCTATTAGAAAATCAAACAGGAATTATTTTAATCTTTTGCTGGTCAATTTCTCCCATGTTAAGTAACATAGGCTTTACTTGGTAGAAGCAGTCCTGCATTTGGAAGCAGAGACCAGGGGACAAAGGCAACCAGGGTATTTTATCATAGTACTCCACTAAACAGTAGCAATAAAGGTTATTTTATCCTTAAAACTGCCCTAAGAATAACTAGCCTGGAGCCACTGCTTTTTGCATAGCTCAGTTTACATGCTGCAGGGAGAGATATTGCAAAAAGATTTTACATTATTTCCCTAGTCAACGGAAAGGCATTCCGCCAATGTCCAATGACTACGTTTTGGAGGCTGCTGTTCTAAGTCCATCCCAAGACCTGCTCCTCCACAGCTTTCAGATTAGATTTCTTAATGACTCAGTGTTGTACTGATGTTACCCAACGTCAACGAAGTTAAAATCTAGGAGAACAGATTCCTCAAGAGATCAGAGCAATTCTTTCATATCTAACTGCACTCTCTGTAGATGAATGGAGAAGGTAGCTTTGTTTAGAGACAAGGTCTCACTCTGTCTCCCAGGCTGGAGTATAGACTCATGATCATAGCTCATTGCAGCCTCAAACTCCTGGGCTCAAGTGATCCTGCTGCCCCGGCCTCTTAAGTACTTGGGCCTGTAGGCACATGCCACCACACCCAGCTAATTTTTTATTTTTTAACTTTTGCAGAGATGGGGGTCTGGTCTTGAATTCCTTGCCCAAAGCAATCCTCCCACCCTGGCCTCCCAATTGCTGGGATAACAGGCATGAGCCACTGCACAGGCCAATAAGGTAGTTTTTATTTAGTATATGTAAAAATAAATTACTCATGCATCTAGCTAGTACTAGTCAGAAAGACTTAGGTTACTGAGTATGGTACTTGCACCTGTCATCACTGGAACCAATGTCAATGTTTGATCATTGGTACCAAAAGTAGTTTATATTTAGTCCTAAAGATATTATAGTGATTATTTGGCAGGGGGTGGTACCTCCAGATTTAAGCTATAACAAATAGAAATCCACTGTCTGACCCGAAAGTAAAAATTTTAAAATGCTTTGTAATTTAAAATATCACACTGTACTTAAAACAAATTTGACAAAATGATGCTACTTTAGATTAGAGGTTGGCAAACGTGTTCAGCATAAGGCTAGGTAATAAATATTTGAGGCTTTGTAGACTACATATAGTCTTTATCACATATTCTCTTTTTCCCCAAAACAATAAAAACAATGTAAAAACTATTCTTAGCTCTTAGGCTTTACAAAAACAAGTGGTGGGCCAGATTTGGCTCAAGGGCCATGGTTTACCAACCCCTGCTTTAACTAGCATACCACACTAAAAAGAATATTTTCATTTTCTTAATTCTTGCTGCTATTTTTCCCTACAAAACGTTATCAATAAGAAGCACAAATTAAGACACAGTCTAAACCAGATAAAATCTCTAATAAAAAGTTAAACTGGATAAAGAGCTATGAAAAAAATTCTTTTGTTCTTGACTTTCAAATTTAGTCTACTCAGACACATTCAGTTATGTGGTTACTTGAAGATATGCTTGTATGAGGAAGTGAAACATGGGGGTTTAAAACTCATGATCCTTTTATTCCCAGAGGCAGTGGTGCGGATTAGCAGAAGTTCTGCAGACCTTAGTGAGCAGCATTGGAGAGTGCATTTCCAAAAGGAGAAATGCTAGATTGCTATTCCTATTAGTGAGGCTTTCAGGAAATACCCAAGAAATTAAATGCACAGCAGGACTTAAGTCGAGTGGCAGTGATCTTAGCACATGGACAGTTTCATGAAAGTTGAAATGCTGCTGCTTTAAGGGTTACTCACAATAGTCACAAAAACTTTGGAGCTCTGTCACTGCTGTTGCCTCAGAACAGGGTTCCCTTGCTTGCCAGGGCCCCCCCACTCCCTACCAGCCCCACTTGCCCCATTGCAAATCTCAGACAATGATGGCAGCTGCATAGTTGCTGAGAGCCCGTAAGGCAACATCCAAGATAAAAGATGAAGAAAACCTCTGTCTGAAGTCTGTGTGCTCCAGCAGAGTATATGGAAATAGTTCCAGGCTGAACACAGAGAAGGGTTTCAAGCAGTGCTGAACCATGCCTGTCACTTTTCTGTGAAGCCCTCCTCTTGTCAGTCCAGCACATAAGGCAGGCTTTAGATTTCCAAGACCAATTTGTCTGCAGTCTTTCAGATATGCAGTAAGTGCTATTTTTGCTCCTGAATCACAGAAATTTTAAATTAACGCAGATTTCCTTATTAACCTTTGTTAACTTATTAAATGGTAAAACCCTGAGTACTTGCAAATGAACCAGATAAAATAAAGATGTAAGAATTATTTTCACATTTAATAGATAATATTCCCATTAGTAATCCTCTTCATAACGACCCTTTGTAGGGTTAAATTTCAACACTTTAAGTCCCTCATTAAGTGTTAATTAGCATTCTTCTTTGCTATAACTGATAGGTACACATCTGTGCAGAAACATTTACCCCACAAGTCCTCATGGAATGACAGCAGTTGGTGTTCCTCTTGGCCTGATAGGATTAGATGACTTGTAAGGTTTTATCTGACCCAGATATTAGAAGGCTCTGGGCTCTGTGGCTATTCAGATAGTATCAAATACCCCTTCTACCATTGAGGAGCTTGGTTCAGATGAGGCTTTTGTACCCCATTTTTACATGGTATAGAATACCATAAGCACTTAATGAACACCTTTGACCTGCAGAGAGAACTCATCTCCTAACCAAATCAGAGCCAGACAAAAGTTTCAAGCAACTACACCACTGACTACTGACTACAGTCTCCCTGGTTCTTTTTCTGACCACATCAAACCTGCCTCCTGTTGCACCTTCATCCCTTTTACCACCCAACTATCTATCAGGCACCTACATCACAATAAATGCCAGTGACCTTGGTAGGGCTGAAAGAACAGAGATCTAGATGATACAGTAGGTGAATGATGGATAAGAGGAGGAACAAAAGATATCGGTGTGATATTTCAAAAACGGAATCTTTAAACAGGGATTAAAAAAACCTAGCAGAGTGGCTTTTCGCTTCACACTGACACCTCCAAACTTCTCAGAACCCATCTTAAAAGCAAAACAAAATAAAACAAAACAACAAAAACACCTTACTAAATAGTAGAAAGCACAGTAGGCAGATTATCATAATGACAATAAATATAAGAATACTCATTCCCTTCCAGTCATGTAGTAAGCCAGAAATTCTAAGGGCTGATCACCATTAAATTAGATTAAAACTAACGACCAAAGCTGATCTTTTTATATTGGGTATTTCATTTGATAACATTATGTCCTCTAGGACAAAAGCAGATTAATATTTAAACCAGATTAAAATTACTGATCTTTCTCTACTGGATGTTTCATTTCGTAAGATGTCCTCTGGTATAAAAGTTGTTATTCCAAATAATATCAAGTGGGCATTTAGGATGATTCTCCACATATACCTAGTATAACCCAGTTTTGTTCAAAAACAGGAGTTTATAATTACTAATATGCTCAATCGCAAACATTTCTTTAAAGCAAGAAAGTCACTAAATTTAATTTTCCCCATGATCACTGATATAAAAGATATTTTCTGCTAATAAATTGGTTCTAAATAATATGTGCCTTATTTTGTGGCTTTCATATTTAAAAACCATGATTCTTACATGAGGTTTTATATGAAGTTCTAAAACCACAACATTAAATACCAAAAGTCTGCAAAATCTTATTTTTAAATTATATCTTCTGTTAGAATATTAAATACAATTTAATAAATTGAAACAGTATATTTTATATGACACAGAAAGCTTTTAGAAGACTAAACCATGAGCAGAGATGTGAAGGCGAAGATATTAGACAGGAGTCACTCAAACATCTTTTGCTCCTGCGGTATTGAGAATATCGTATGTCAAAATCAGTTGCCACATCCCTATGAGCTGTACTATAATATCCTGTCACTGTGATACAAAGCACAGTACAAAGAATGGTCACGGTCACAGAGTGATCATTTGGTCAAGCAGCCTGTGGCTAGAGCATCGTCCTTCCAAAGTGATGACAGTGGACGGTCACAAAACCCAGCAAGGTCACCTAAAAGGGAGGGAGGAGCTTGGTTTTTCACAGTGTCTAGCTACATCCCTAAAACAGGGTCAGACACATTACATATGTTTGCTTTTGGTCATCAAGAAAGCTGTGGATCAATCAAAACAAATTACTGCCTCAACTAGGAGAGAAAATAAAAAGAATCTTAAAATTCCCATTGGAGGCAATTCAGGAACACTTAATCCTAAGTGAAAATATGACAGATATTCTCTGGGCTTCATTCTTCATAGCTACCACAACCATCAAAGCAATGCAAGAACTAGAAAGACTTTTAAAGCAGGACTGAAAAACAGTCTTTTTTTGCTCTTTCCTCTCTTTGCTGTTACTAGAAAATAGTGGTTACTAGAAAAGAAAGAGTTCAGGGTAGGAAAAGGGCAGCAAGGAGAGGCATGTGAAGCACGAACTGAACAAGGGAGTTAAGCCTCTTCAAAGAGCTCACAGACAGCTGTGTGCATGTAGCTGGCTTTTTTCCTGCATGGCTTTGGGAGGCAAGGCAAGACTGACTTAGAGAAAGCCAAGTGTACATAGCCTCAGCACATTCAAAAACAATGAGAATGAAAATTAAAACACAAGCCATGGAAAATATGCAAATCATATATGTGATAAAATACTAGTAATCAGAATATACAAAGAACTCTTAAAATTTAATAAGACAAATGCCCCAGTTTAAAAATGGGCAATTTGAATTGCCATTTTGCCAAAGAAGATACACAAAGAATTAATGATCACATAAAAGGTATTCACCATTATTATTAGTCATTAGGGGATTGCAAAGTACAACCACAATAAGATACCGCTCTATACTCACTAGAATGATTATAAGACTATAAATAAATGTATATTAAGACCACATATTTCTGTATGTTTATATACACACATTAAGACATATGCATATGGGTATAAACAGACACACTGGCATTCTATATATCCATATCCAGATATGACATATATATGATCTAATATATACACACACTCAACTGACAATGTTGTCAAGGATGTGATAAAACTGGAACCTTCATATATTGCTGATTGCTGATGGGTTTGTAAAATTAAATACTCTTAGATGGCTACCTAGGAGAAAAAAAAAACATGTTCACCCAGAGAACTGTGTGCACAAGTTCACAGCAACCCTATTCTTAGTAGCCAAAAACAAAACACAAACTAAATGTAGATCAACTGGTGAATGAGTGACCAAATTGTAGCATATTCTTACAACAGAATAGTATTCATCAATAAAAAGGAACAAACTTCAATACATACTACAACATAGGCAAACATCAAAATCTTTAAGTAAAAAAGACCAGACGTAAAAGACTATATATTATTTGATTCAATTTATATAACAGCCTCAGAAAGGCAAATCTATGGAGACAGATAGCATATTAGTGGTCACTTGAAAGACTGCAGGAGGGAGCAGGGATTTATTGCAATTGGGCACAGGGATTATGAAAGTTTTGGAGGGTAATAGAACTGTTCTAATCACTACGTTGACTATGTTCACTATAAATTGTAGTGATGGTTGCATAGCCCCTAAAATTATTGGCTTGTACACTTTAAATAGGTGGAGTTTATGGTGCATAAGTTATACCTCAATAAAGTTGTTTCAAAAAATGACAAAGACCCTTTTTTTCTTTTTACACTGTAGCCAAAAATCATGATAAAATTCTACAAAGAGTTTTTAAATTCTAACATTTATTCACCAATCAATCACTGAATAATGGCCACAAACTCAAAATGGCTTTGACTTTACCACCACACTATGGTTTAAATATCTGATGACTGGGCCTGTTTCAGTATCCCTAATTATTTGACAGTGATCAGACTATTTATTGACCCATGGGATTCTGAATGAGAGACAAAACAGCACTGGAACTAGCAGGGTGGGACAGACTGATGCCCCTCTCCGCAGTGCCTCAGGAACCATCCATAGGCTCTACTAGTCAGCAAGCAGTGGAGTAACAGTTCACATAGTCCCTCCTAAGAGACTCAAGCCAAGAGGCTCCCTTGAAAGACAGTAGGTGCTTTATTACCTGACACCAGCTTGGGGATACAGTACTAAAATCTACCTCATTCTCCATTCAATTCTCATAATAGAAAGCGAGTCCATTAACATGGCCTAAGGTTATAAAAGCTTAACATTATAATAGAAGGCATATCTGTCCAAGCTCAGCAAATGTTTAAAACTTGTACATTTTATGGCATGTAAAGACACTTTTGTCTTGCATTTCTATGGTTATTTTAATACAATTAAGGAAACATTTTAAAATAAAGGGTATAAAATTTAAAAAAATACAATGCAGAAAATCCAGCAGGAAGTAGGAAACACTTGTATTTTCTCCAACCAAGCCCGATTTATGTTCAAGAAATGTATTAATTTTCTTAAAGACAAAACGGCTTGAATGTCAGCATGTTTTCATTTGGACTTTATGTTCCTTCTTTTTATCTGGCCCAGTCGTTTTGAAGCTGAATTACATTAGAATGCTGCCCAGAAGTGCACACATGCATGCTGTCTAATGTACTATATGGATAATTACAGGAATTTTCAAAGTCAGAAGACACTTAGGATCTCTATTCCATGAAATATGTATATCAGCATGAGTGACAAGATGAGGAGGACCATAATGAACTGACTATGAGATCACTGAGGTTGAATTCCTGAGATGCAGAGCTTTTCATGTTTTTTTCTATGTGAATTTAAGCTGGTATTTTCAATCTGCATGCTTTAAACTAGGATCTCAAAGTCCCTTGCCAACAAATATTACTCCTCATTATTCTCTCAAGAGGTAGACCAAAAAAAGTTAAAAAATAAAAACAAGGCCGGGCATGGTAGCTCACGCCTGTAATCCCAGCACTTTGAGAGGCCGAGGTGGGCGGATCACCTGAGGTCAAGAGTTCAAGACCAGCCTGGCAAACACGGTGAAACTCCATCTCTACTTCAAATACATTACAAATTAGCCAGGCATGGTGGTGGGCACCTGTAGTCCCATCTATTGGGAGGCTGAGGCAGGAGAATCGCTTGAATCCAGGAGGCAGAGGTTACAGTGAGCCGAGATTGTGCCACTGCACTCCAGTCTGAGTCACAAAAGCAAGACTCCAACTCAAAAAATAAAACTACAAAAAACAAAACAAAACAAAACAAAAAGCACATCTACATAAGAAAGAAGAGAAAATTGAATTTGAGAGAGTACTGGATTTTCTTTCCATAAGACTTTAATGACCAATTTATTTGGCAAACATTATACTTGGCATTGATGTTTTGCAAGTCACAGATGCAGGATGAATGCTTTCAAACTGCCGACTTTTATAACTTGAAAAGGCCCGTTTTAAAGTTATGACTCATTTATGAGCCTGAAAATGCTATATCTGTATGTATGAATCAGACCCACTTGGAAGTATAAGTTTACAAAGTATTACATTGCCATCAACCACAAATTACAAATCCATTGATGAAATGCTTAGAGTTTACTTGGCAACAGCTGAGTCTTCAAGTGGCAAGAAATAATCTCATTATCCAATAATTATCCAATATTCTGTAATAAATCAAGGTAGATATATTTTCCCAACATTGCAATGCATATTTTATGACTACTTTTACAACTATTAAAGAAACTTGATCCCAAGTAACATGTTTCAAATTCAAGTAAATCATCAGGAAATTGGCACCTCTAATGGCCAGTGCTAGAAAAAGAGTAGGCTTCTGGGTGATTCTCCTGAAAATACAAAATAAAATCATGGCTGACAGACCAGAAAAATGAGCTAGCACTTTAATATGTAGCTCCCTATTTCACATTCATCCTATGTAAATAATAAAAAACCACAAATAGAACAAGTGAAACTTTCAGATGCCATTCATCCCTTCCTCCATGACAACTGGTTTATGTTATATAAACAGATAAAAACCAACTGAAACTGTTTTGAAATGGAAAGCTTGAAAATTAGAACACAGATCATTTAAGAACTCTATACAGAGTGGATCACATATTGAAACTTAGTTCATTTAAAAGCATGTTCTACAAAGAGAAGTAATGAACACACATGGTGTTAGAGCAACAGACTAATACTGAGTTACTAAAAGACATCCACTGCAATGCTACATTAAGTTACCAGATGTAAACAACTACCATCCAATTTTTTGTTTTATTGGTGCTCAGACAAGGGTATTCACTTTAACTTAGTATGTACAAAATTATATTCAATGTCCATATTCCATATGCAAGAGGGACCCCAAATTACATATTCTCTATAGGGATATAGAGAAACTGGGACCCCAGATTTCATATCCTCTACAAAATAGTGCTAAGAGACTAGAAATCTGTCTAGTTACAAAGCGGGATATTCTCTCATCCCACAGGAGCTTCCCCTTAGCAACTCCTTCATACTACTGATGTCAGAAGACATAACCAACCTTGTGCTAAAAGCAGTTATTTTATATAAAACTTATGTTGTATGTAGTTTTATTATGGGGCATGATTTGACTGTAATATTCCACAATATACCATATGTGATGGTTAATTTTAGGTGCCAACTTAACTAGATGAAGGAATACCTAGAGAACTGGTAAAGCATTATTTCTCAGTGTCTGTGAGGGTGTTTCCAAAGGAGACGGGTGTGTGAGTCAGTGAACTGAGTGGGGAAGATCCACCCTCAATGTGGGTGAGCACCATCCTGGCTGGTGGCTAGGAGAGAACAAAAAAGGCAGAGAAAAGGTGAGTTCCTCTCTCTTTCTCTCCTGGAGCTGGGACATTCTTCCTCTCTTGTCCTTGGACATCAGAACTTCAGGCATTCCAGCCTTTGGACTCCAGAACTTGCATCTGCATCTCTTTGGATTCACAGGCCTTCAGCTTTGGACTGAGAGTTGCACCCCTTGCTTCCTTGGATCTGAGGCTTTTGGACTTGGACTGAGCCACAATACCAGCATCCCCTGTCTCCAGCTTGCAGACGGCCTCTCCTTGGGACTTCTCAGTCTCCATAATCCTGTGAGCCAATTCCCCTAATAAATCCCCTCTCATATATTTATATCTATATCCTCTTGGTTCTGCTTCTCTAACAGACCATATAATAATAAAGTATGTTTCAACTGCATTTCAGGAATCATCTTCCAGGAAATTAAAAACGAAAACAAAATAATACAACATAGGAGAGTATTAGTGACAGGGTGACAAAAAAACAGAGTGAAATCTACCTGGATTATTCTAATGAAAGAACAAAATATAGTTTTAAGACACTGAAGAGTAGATTCTAAACACAACTGAAATTGAAGTCTCTATTCCTCAGGTTCTCTATGCAAATTTATCTTCATCTATTAGTTTTCAGTGATGACGAGAATTTATTCTTTATTCATCTAAAATGCAGTTTAGATTATTCAGAGCTATTCAAAAGTTGCATTATGCTTCTCCAGTTTGTCTACTTTCAAAAAGAGCAATCTATTGTTAAGTCATTTTTAGAAAACGTTCCCTCTTAACAAATGATACCTGGTTAATAAATATTTAAGTGCCCTGAGAGATAAAATAATGGGAAAAGAAAGGACAATTGTTGGCCACTTTTTTAACCAAATGACCCTTTTCCATTCCAAATATTACCTGGAATCTCCAATTTATTACGTATTATCACAATGTTTGCTTTTCTGCTTGGGAACACTACTACCTAAATTCCTAACTCACCTTTGCTCTCTTTTCCTTTCCATCCCCAATTTGGCCCCCTACCACAGAATTACAAAACTATGTCAAAAAGGAAAAGATTCCATTGAACACAGAAACATTATTTTGAATTTCCAAACTGTCGTCAGAAAGTTCAATTCCTTTCCATCTCCAAAACTTCAGTATTGTCATATGTTAAGTATGTTTCCCAGAGAGCATGGCCAAATAAACACTCCTTTCCCCTCTTAGGTATTTCTAATGCATATACATACATTAAATGCTCTGAGAACTTTTACAGTGAAAAAGAAACCAAACTCCTTCTTTGTATAACATAGCACTGACCCACAATATCCAGTTCTGCCTTTGCAAAATAGCTACTATTCTTGCTCAGAAACTGTGCCCAGTAAAACACACTTTGGGGTGAATAGCTGCCTATTTATGCTATCTTTGAGAAGTCTCAAAGGGTACAAGTCAGGATTGGATAAATTCCCAATTTTCAGGACCCCAAGCTCTGTGTTTCAGGTTTCTTCTAAAACATAAATGTTCCTGAAATTTCTCCTAATACATTCTGATTAAATGCCTTGGCCTGGGACCCCATGAACATGAGATCGCTTAGCAGCACCAGGCCACACTTCTCAGGCTGCTTCAGAGGACAGCGTTTTTCCTAGGACTAATGCCTACCTTAACACAAAGCCAAATCATAACCAGAGAAAGAGTAGATTACTGTGGTCTGGTCTGGGGAAGTTGCTTATTAACAAATGCAGGCCACAGAAATAATGCTAGATTCTTGCTTCTCTGCTTCCTCCTATCATTCACCAAAAAAAAAAAAAAAAAAGAAGAGAGAGAATTTTTATTACCCACAGGTAAAAAATTTCAGAGGTGCACGATACACCAGGGAATATAATACCACAAGGAATAAATGCCTCCCATAGGATGCTGTCCCCATTAGTACAGAAAAATTTCTAGAAACTTCTAGAAATCCTGAATCTTGTGCTCCTAGAAGGACAGGAATAGGTTTTTAATGCAAACTTCTCTAGAAAGCTGTTTCTCTTTTTCTCTAGCTCTTTCCTTTTAAAAAAGTCCAAAAATCTAAGTCTCTTTTTAGATTCTAATTAACTAAAAATATAAATTTCTATCAGATGTGAATCTCCCCTTTTTACATGGAGCGGATGCTTGGATGGACCAAAGATGGAACTGGTAGGATTCATTCAAATCCAAATCCTAAACCAAATAAATAGAAAAGCTGTGTGTTATATTTGGTATTGCAAACTTCACATAACAGGGGAAAAAAGGGGTCAGAAAACAATCATCAAGGAAGTGTAAGATGTTGATGACATCATGTTCCAAATTGCAAATTTATGGAAAAACAAAAATTTTTTTTTATCTTTGTATCTTACAAATCACAATCTGGAGAATTTGTGCAGTAAAATGGGAAGTTTAATAAAAACCAAACGTGGAAAATCTCCTATTAACACAATGTTGGTTAATAATTTTTTTTCTTTTACACATTTGTGTAATGATAAAACATTACCTTGGGAAGAAGTCTTAACAAACCATTTAGTTGGCAAATGAATAAACTAAGGCAAAAAGACCCGAGATGTTTGGCCTGAGGTCACTTAGCCCCTAAATTACACAAATGGGACTAAATCCCAGTGTCCCAATCCAGAGTTTTGGCCTCTGTCTCTTCCCCACCACGCTGTCACAGATTTGTTTCCTTTATGTAACTGCTGGCTACACACTCTCATTCTTGCTATGAAATGAACAGTTTTCACCTTTGATTGCCTCTTTACATGGAAACAGGAACGGTCATCACCTCACAATCTGAGCATATTAAAAAACACACAGACTTGGGGCTGCTACGCAAATGTGGCACAGCTTGCCTTTGGCATTCTGTATTTAGTGATAATGGGTTAAAACGCCAAGATGAACTGTTTTTGAAAAGAAAATGTATGGCATGTGCACAACTTTGAGGCTCTCTTAATTGGCCTTTGGAAGCAAATGCACTAGAGAGCACCCATGGAGATGTCTATATTGTTAGACCTGGCTGTTTCTCTCATTGTTACATTGTTATACATAATTTTTAATTAGGGCTTATCTTTATAAAATAAATAGGTATGCCCACTAGAGTTTTGCATATTTATTCTTCAACCATCATAAGGTACATCTGCTCCAGAAAATATCATAAGCCTCTAAATACCATGATTGCTAGGAAACAAAGCATTACCATAAGGAGTCTACCTTTCTTTAAAAAGAAAACGTTAATCCCTCAAATGGCATAGTTATCCGGAGGAATTCTAAAAAAGGTTTAGAGACATGATACTAAAAACTAGTCACTACAAAATTTCTGGTATAAGCAGGTGGGCTCAACAAACATGCTGGCCTCAGCTCCTTCCCTTAACAACCTTAAAATGATTATAAATACTACTAAAACAAGCAGACAGCAAAGAAGCATAAACCCATAAGGACAACAAGAATGAATGACAAAAGAGTAGTAAGAAAAAAACAAACCAAGCTAGACAGCCAATCCAGATGGCCACTGACTTACCTGACATGAGAATGCAGCAATCTATGGCAATAGTGGTGAAAAATCAAGAGGCAACCGCACATGCACTGAGAGCCAACCCCCTCACCCATGACTCAGGCACTGTTGGCACCAGTACCTCTGCAGGTGGGGATAACCATAGAGCTTCGAATGGGATGATAGGTTCAAAAAAGGCATAGAAGCAGTTAGACACATAGATGTCCTCTTCTGCTTTGTAGAAACACTAACTGTTCTTTGGCAACCTGGCAGAAGTCTGAAAATCTATTATCTGGAGACAGTAAAACACAAGGTCTGTGGACCAACCGCAGGACATGAGACACTGGTGATAGCAAGCTACTGTACTGATACCAGGAGAACAAGCAAATGCTTGCACAGTAACTGTTGAGACCTCTTCTTTGCCCTGTGTTTCAATTCCCAAGACGCTGTCACCTCAGACTTCTGCTTTCATGGCAGGAGAGCAGAAAAGACCTCCGATGCACTGGTCAGATGGTCAGAGAAGACACAAAATATATAAAGGTACTGAAATTGGTGTTCTATGTCCCCCAATCAAATCACCCTTTAGCGAAGCCTGCAGTTGACAAATTTGAAATGTGTACGAAAAGCTCCTAAAACAGAAGCCAAAACAAAAGAAAAATGCACCTTTGAGGAAACAAAATGCAAAGAGAAAAAAACTTCAAGAAGTTTCTGTGAAAGAAAAGCATGATGCTATTTAAAAAAAGGCACTCAGGGATCAAAAATTAGACACTGGAAATTAATACTCAATATAGAAGAAATAAAATTCCAATTGAAAGTCTGAAAGATAAATTGGAGTTATCTTCCATATATAGAGCAAAAACAAAGGTAAAACTATAAACAAAGAGTAAGAAAATTAGGGAATAATATAGGAGGGCCATTATCCACACAACAGAAAATAGGAACAAAAATCATTAAATAATTCAGAAAAGTCTCCAAAAATTGAAAGACATGAAATTTCGAGATTGAACAGGTCCACCAAGTTCCCAGTACCATGGATTAAAATAGACACATGCCAAGATACATCCTTGTGTAATTTTAGAATACCAATACTAAAAGCCTCCAGAAAAAAAAATTAATAAATAAAAAAGGAGCATGGCATCAGACTGCTAGACCCTGAATATAGAAGAAAATGGAGGCTTCAATATTCTGAAGGAAAGTGATTTCCAATCTAGAGTTTTATATCCAGCTGATTACCAATTAAGCATGAGAGAAGACTAAAGACTCCCATATCTGCAAGATCTCAAAAATCTCTCTCTTATACACTACCTTTGCTTCAAAACTACTGTAAGACAGATTCTACCAAAATAAAGAATGAAGAAAGAAGGTGAAATGGGGTTGAAGAAAGGGGCTACTCAGCATACAAAAAAAGGCAAAGAAAGTCCCCAACACGATAGCGATGCAAGTCAGAATGTGCCAAGAGTCATTTCTTCAAGGTGAAATTGACAAATTGCTGAATATATTTGAAAAGAGTAAAAGGTATTTATATAATGTCAGAGAATTTAGAGATGATTTAGTGATAAGTATACAGAAAACTAAGCAAATAAAAAATGAGGCAACTGTTTCTTCCAGAAAAAATTTTAAAAAAGTGCATGAAAGGCAAAATGATTATGATATATTATCTTGTTCAGCTACAAATGCAGTTTATACAGTAACAACAATGTAAATATAGAATATAGATTTTAGGGTTTATATATCTTACTGTGAGATAGGGAGATAAAAATCACTTTTCCGGGGAGGGGTGAAGTTGTGAAAAGAGTGTGTTTACATATGCAAAAAAAAAAAAAAAAGCAAAATCTCCGACTTCCCCAGCAGGAAGTTAATAGCTCCAAAACAACAACAAAAAATCTAGATGCAGCAACATAAGCAATTTTATTTAAAAATATGAAAAGCAGTTACCAAGAGAATGGCTAAAAAGATTTAAAGTGAATGCTTCTGGAAACCTGGAATGGGCTGGGGGTGTTCAGGGTTCACTATGTATA